>NC_091440.1:127616080-127740443 GCF_964237555.1 Oryctolagus cuniculus | reverse complement strand
AGCCTCAGCCCCTTCTAGCAAGTGCTGCATTTCTCTGACACCAAATGGGAGATTCTTTCCTCCTGACACCTTCCAATTCGGACACTGACTGGGAGCCAGCGATTCAATATAGTTCTGATGCCAAGTACCCGAAATTAACATCTGGCTCCACAGGTTTCAGGGTTCAGCCCCTCACTCTGATGCCAGAGTCAAATGGAGTGCCAGGTCTACCTACATTTCTTCCCGGGTTACGCATGCAAAGATTCTCTGACACACCCCACCCTCAGTTTCTATAAATTGCTGGAATGACTCACTGAACTCAGGAAAGCACTTCACTGGGGCAGGCACTGGCCTAGCTGTTAAGCTGCCAGTTGGGATGCCCACATTCCACATCAGTCTGCCTGGGTTTTAGCCCACTGGCGTCTCTAGATGCCAGCTTCCTGCTAATGAAGGTCCTGGGAGGCAGTGCTCATGGATTAGGCAGTCCACTCCTGACCATTGTGAGTATTTGGGGAGTAAAGGAGTAAACCAGCACACGAGAGTGCACTTGCGTTCTCCACCCCCCCCCCATCTCTCTCTAACTCTTACTTTCCGATAAATAAGTAAATATAAAAGAAAAAAAAGATTTATTTATTTATTTGAAAGGTCACTCCTCAAATGACCACAACAGTGGCGCATGGGCTGGGATGAAGCCAGGAGCCTCAAGTTTCATCTGAGTCTACACATGAGTCGCAGGGGCCCAAGCACTTGCACCATCTTCCACCACTTTTCCAGGTGCATTAGCAAGGAGCTGGATTGTAAGTAGAGTAGCTGGCAGTCGAACCAGTACCCATATGTGGTGCCGGCATTATAGCAGTGGCTTAATCTGTTATGGCATACACAAGCCCCGCGGCCGGCGCCGCAGCTCACTAGGCTAATCCTCCACCTACAGCACCGGCACCTTGGGTTCTAGTCCCGGTCAGGACACCGGATTCTGTCCTGGTTGGTCCTCTTCCAGTCCAGCTCTCTGCTGTGGCCCGGGAAGGCAGTGGAGGATGGCACAAATCCTTCGGCCCTGCACCTGCATGGGAGACCAGGAGGAAGCACCTGGCTCCTGGCTCCTGGCTTCATATTGGTGCAGCGCGCTGGCCGTAGCAGCCATTTGGGGGGTGAACCAGCGGAAGGAAGACCTTTCTCTCTCTCTCTCTCTCTCTCTCACTGTCTAAATCTGCCTGTCAAAAAAAAAACCATAATAACACCAGCCTTGCATTATGTATTTTAAGAGTAACTTCCGGTGCCAGAAGCATCCCATATATTTCATTACTTGGAGTACTATGGAGAAACATTTTCTAAAATATTTAAATTTTGGTGCCATAGTTGTGGCATAGCAGGTTAAGCCGCAACCTGCAGCACCAGCAACCCATATGGATGCCGGTTCTAGTCCCGGCTGCTCTACTTCTGATCCCACTCCTTAATAATATGCCTGGGAAAGCAATGAAAAATGGGCCCAGTGTTTGGGCCCCAGCACCCACGTGGGAGACCCAGATGAAGCTTCTGGCTCCTGGCTCCTGGCTCCTTGCTTCAATCTGACCCATCCCTGGCTGTTGTTGCCATTTGGGGAGTGAAGCAACTCGTCAAAGACTTCTCTCTCTGCCTCTGCCTCTCCTTCTCTGTAACTCTGCCTTTCAAGTAAATAAATAAATCTTTTTTAGAAAAATAAAGAATAATAGCTTCCTGTATACTTCATCACTTGGAGTACCAAATGATAAACATTTTTAAAACTATGTAAGTGTCGGTGCCTTAGTTGTGGTGCAACAAGTTAAGCTGCTGCCTGCAACACCGGCATCGCTTCTAAGAGCACCAGTTTGAGACCTGGAAGCTCTGCTTCCAATCCAGGTCCCTGCTGCTCACTATGGCCATCTGGGGAGTAAACCAACGGATGGAAGAGCTGTCTGTTCTCCGTCTCTTCCTCTCTATCACTGCTTTTCAAATAAATAGATATGTTAAGCATATTTTAAAAACATTTAAAAATTTACATTTAAAAAATGTTATATCTTGATTCCATTAAAAAGAATTGTCTTTTTTCCCCTATATAACTGTTTACTTTAAACACGTGTAGTATTTCAGCCAATCTTGAAGAGAATATAGAACTGGAAAGAATAGGCATAGGATGTGAGACAGGGTGGGGTTAGGGTAAAGTTGTGAGTCATTGTCTAATAGAAGTAGAGGAAATGTGTAATTTATTTTCATCTCCCATAGTGGTATTGTCCATAATCTTATGTTTCTAGAATGTTGAACCCACCAACAATAATTTAAATAACCAAGACAGTAGGGGCTTGATTTAACTGCTTAAAATCCTGTGCCTTTCAACCTAGGTCCAACCTAGAGACAGAGAATCTTAGAGTAATTTAAACCCAGGCATGTAATATGTAGCATCATTTAGCTATAATGGACAAGATTTGGTGGGGGATAGCCATATCCCTAAGCTAGGATTTAGACCTTGTTGAAGAAGTGTTGGTTGCAAGGTTAGTTGCCTGCAGCCAGAGGTGGCTTCCAGGCACCCAGCAGGCAACACCATCAAGGCACAGGTGAGTCGTGGCTGGAGAGCAGGCCCACCCCGCTCAGACAAACTGTGGTTGTGACCTTGCATGTTCCAGGTCTGTGTCGAGAGGGCCGTGGGAAGGTGACTGAGGAGCAGTCCATCGAGTGTGTGGCTAGGGCAGTGTCGCACCAGATGTACCTGCCTATCCTCCCCAGGGACCATCCATACCACACTGAGAACAAAGCTTTGCCCATTGCCAGCTGGAAGCAGAAGCCCCTTCCTCTTGCGGTGTCTCGCCAGTGCCCTCTGCTGGCAGAGTCTAACTTGGTGCTCCCCGTTTAAAAAAGAAAAACCACTCCAAGCATCCTGTTAATCACAGCATGTATGGAGCTGATTTGGAGCTGAGAAGCAATAAACTGGCACAGATTTGTCTGCTCAGGATCCTGAGCTCTTCACCTGGGTCTGGCTCCTTACTGAAGGAACTGGAAAAGCCGACTTGAAGTCTGGGACCTGATGTGGCGCTCACCGTCACTACAAACTGGTCTGATGTAAGCAACCTCACAGAACCACAAGCCAGGTTATTGCAGCCTACAGAAAACCAGACCTTCTCATTAAATTGGTAACAGCTGCCTCCTATCCCATGCCAGCTTTCTGCTCACGGGTAGTCTGCCCTCCCCGTGGATCAGAGGCGGCACTCCTGGAACTGCTGACTTCTGATGGCTCCCAGTGCAAAGCAAATCTGCATTTCCCTAGACCCACCCCAGATTATCCAACCAGAGCACCAATGACACCACTGGTCTTGTTTTCAGGAAAGCTTCCCCCAGCTCCCCACGTGTGCTCTCTCCCCCTGTGCCACAGGTTATCGCAGGCATTTGCTCAAGTACAGAGGAGTTTCGGGGGTTTCTGTGGCAGGGCGCTGGCACAGTCAGAAAGTCGGGTGTGTCCTCTCCATTCTGATGCTGGATGAAAACAAATTTTTTAAAACCTAGATTTTAGGTCCAGAGTTTTGTGTATGTGCATGTCTGTGTGTGTGGTGTGACTGTTAATTATAGGTGAATGTGTTACTCCTTTTTTTTGTTGTTGTTTTTTGACAGGCAGAGTGGACAGGGAGAGAGAGAGAGACAGAGAGAAAGGTCTTCCTTTGCCATTGGTTCACTCTCCAATGGCCGCCGCGGCTGGCATACCGTGCTGATCTGAAGGCAGGAGCCAGGTGCTTCTCCTGGTCTCCCACGGGGTGCAGGGCCCAAGCACTTGGGCCATCCTCCACTGCACTCCCGGGCCACAGCAGAGAGCTGGCCTGGAAGAGGGGCAACTGGGACAGAATCCGGTGCCCCGACCGGGACTAGAACCCAGTGTGCCGGTGCCGCAAGGCGGAGGATTAGCCTACTGAGCCGCAGCGCTGGCCGTGTTACTCTTTTAAATAATTGTGTGTTTTAAAAAGAAATTGAGTTAGAAACATTGACTTTTTAAAGAAGCAATTATCTTAGAAAAGCTAATCTTTAATTAACAGTACCAAAAAACTCTCTGATAATGGTTTATTTATATAACTATTTTTATGACAATAAAACTTCATCATAAAAACTAACAATTTTAAAAGGTTAGCAAATAGAGACATGAATAGTCTAATTGTTTTTGTAATAGCTCATCCACATGGGACATACTGTATGTTTTTAAGATGATCAGAAGATGAAACATGTAAGTGAAATGAGTTGTCGCTGGGCTCAGACTCCAGGAGGAACCTGGGGAATATGCCTTCCTGGTGTCCCAACACCAGGCATTTTCATCTCTAGTCGCTCCCAGAAAGCTGTGAAAGGTTCTGAGGGTCCTTTCTCATTCTGAAGGGCCGTGGGAGACCTGAATTGTATTTCACTGTTAAAATACTTAGATTTTAATATGGAAGGGTTAAAATATTGAAATGTGTTTTTGTTTCGAAACACAGTTCTGATCCCTGTAAGATCTACTTACGTGTAGTAGGAATGAGTCACTTAGTAACAGTTCTCAGCATGAGGAACAATAACCATGGTTCAGTACATGTATTTGGATTTTCCATGTAATGTGTCTGGACATGCACATAATTAACTGAATAATATGAGTTTCCCAAGAAATGTGATTATTTTCGATCAACAGTTTCTTACCTCATTTTCTCTTACAGAAACATTAGTAGTTCTTTAATTTTATGTGGACAAAATGTAAGCTAGTATCTGAATTCTGGATACCAGCAAAACTATATATTCTTATTCTACTAATTCATTTATTTATCAGAAATTCTGTTTGAGTCTTCATTATATGCTAGACGCTGAAGTTACCGGAAAAAAAAATCCCCCAACCCTTGATTGAGGTGAATGGCCATGTGGTGGGTGTTTGGCTCAGCAGTTAAGGTCTTTGTTGGCATTTCCTTGTTGCATCCCAGTATTGGGATGCCGAGATTGGAGTTCCAGCTTTGCTTTAATATAGCAGCTTCCTGCTGACATACACCCTGGGAGGTAGCAGGTGATGGCTCAAGTACCTGGGTCCCTGACACCCACATGGAACACCTAGATTGAGCTTCTGGCTCCTGGCTTCAGCTGTTGGCAGGCATTTGGGGAGTGAACTAGTAGATGGAAAATTTCTCACTCTCTCTCACTCTTTCTCCTTGTCTCTCTTGCTCTGCCTTTCAAATTAAATAGTAAATAAATATAAAATGTATTTGTATTTCATAAATATAAAAAGTAAAAAGAAGAAATGGATGGCCATAGAACTGAATTTAAGGACTTTTTTTCTGGATTTGATCTTTTTATAGTTAGTTATGGGCCTGTCTTTGTACTAATGATTTTTTTGTTCTTTGTCACATAAAAGTACTCCAGTTAGAAACATCAGTAAGTTTAGTCAGCACTGGCTATAGACTAGGCTCTGTTTTGTGGTGCAGTGAGATGAAAACAGCTGTCCCTGTGCCCTTAGGAAGTCCCAGCAAGGGGCAGGTGATGTAAGGTAGCCTGGTGCTGTGCAGAACAGTACTTAGCTCTGAGCTGAGTGCTGCTCCTGAACCTGGGGCAGCCAGCAGACTCTGGGTTTCAGGTCAGTCTCCCTCCCCTGCTCCCACGCTTCCTCCATCTGCCAGTGACAGCTGTGAAGAGTGACAGTGGAGAGTGTCACTGTCTGCTCTTCTTAGACCCCTCCCCTCACCTTCACAGAGGACCTGCTTCTCCTGGGTGCCTCAGCTCATCCCCTCTGTGTGTGCATTTTGTGAGCGTGTTTGTATGCTTCTGTGTGTGCTCATATCCACGCCAGGCCATTGGGTGGGTCAGCTTTTTGTGCTCAGCTGACTGACCCCTGCCCTCCTGGTGCTTGTTTCAGAAGTATCCTTTTGAACGAGATTTACCTAAAATTTGAGTTCTTAATGAATCACATAAGGAAAACTTTAAGATCCCTTGGATTATAAATAGTGGATGATTCATTACCAAAATTCTGTTGCAGACTTAAAATATTAAAGATGATCCTTTAAAATTACAACATGGGCTGGCTCTGTGGTACATTAGGTTAACTCCCTGGCCTGGGGCACCTGCATCCCATATAGGCGCTGGTTCGAGACCTGGCTGCTCCACTTCTGATCCAGCTCACTGCTGTGGCCTGGGAAATCAGTGGAGGATGGCCCAAGTCCTTGGGCTCCTGCACCCACGTGGGAGACCCAGAAGAAGCTCCTGGCTCCTGGCTTCGGATTGGCGAAGCTCCAGCCATTGCAGCCAGTTGCGGATGGAAGACCTCTCTCTCTCTTTGCCTCTCCTCTCTCTGTGTAACTCTTTCAAATAAATAAATATATCTTTAAAAAAGATTACAACACGGGTCAGGCATTTTGGCACAGCAGGTTAAGCCACTGCTTGGAACGCTCACATCCCCTTTCAGAGCACCAGTCAAGTCCTTGCTACTCTGCTTCCATTTCTAGCTCTGTGCTAATGCATCCGGGAGGCACCTGATGACAGCCGAAGTGCTTGAGTCCCCGCCATCCCCATGGGGGACCTGAATGGAGTTCTTGACTCCTGGCTTCAGCCATTTCTGTGTTACTCTGCCTTTCAGATAAATAAATCATGAAAGAAAGGGAGGGGGGGAGGGGGAGGGACGAAAATCCTTGTTGGAAATCTCACAGGAGATTGGTACATAGATTTGACCTGAAACGGACTGCTTTTCTTACATTGGGCTGGCAGCGCTGACCCACAGCAGAGTAGGTGTTTTTGTGGACATAGTCTGCTGTGCAGTAAGGGTGCACATGTTATAAAATGTGCTTTCTGGGCGGGCATTGTGGCACAGTGGGTTAAGCTGCCTTTGGGTGCTGCCTTCCACATTGGAGCGCCAATTCAAGTCTCAGCTACTCCGTGCTTCTGGTCATCTTCTTGCTGATATGCCTGAGAGGCAGCAGATGGCGGCCCAAGTGCTTGGGTTCTTGCCACCTGTGTGGGAGACATGACTTTTCTGGCCTCCAGGCTTCGGCCCAGTCAGCACCAGCTGTTACAGGCATTTGGAGAGTGAACCAGAAGATGAAAGATGTCTCACCCTCGCGGTCACTCTTGCTCTCGCTGTCTCCGTCTCTGTCTCTTGCTCTCTCTCATTCACTCTGCCTTTCAAATAAAAATAAATAAATCTTTTAAAGAAATAAAAATGGAAACATGACATTAAATTTTTTGATGGGGAATATTCTGTTTTATGCAGAAACGTTCTCTGAGTTGATGTGAACCAAGTTGCAGCTCATCGTTCTCCTTAACCTCTTTGAGAACCATTTACCCCAACACTTCCTGCTCCAGACTGTACTGTTAGCGTACATTGTGTTCTGTGAGAGCATTCTTACAAATCCACATGCATTATCTTCCTTTCTCAAATCCAAAAAATTCTGAAAACCAAGCGTTGTTTTTGTAACTTATTTATCAGCAAAACAAAAACAGACCGGATTGATCTGAAGTGACTGTTTATGTTCTTTGATTTTCTTCACGACTGGGTCACCTGTGCAAATTGCTGTAGAAAACTGATCTATTTGATTGCAGGGTTCTGCCCTGATAGTTTATATATATGATATCTGCATCATAGTACTCTTTCAAATTTAAAATTTTTTAAAACTGGATTCTAATATATCTGCCTTAAGAGTTTAAATAGGAGTTGTAGGCATACGCATGTATAAAACATCCACGGCAGACTGGTTTAAAAGAGCACTTTAATGTTGTGGACAGTTTTTAGTTTTAATGACTTAGTTCATGTAAACAAGATAGAACAACAAAAGCAACTGTAATTCCTTGATAGCTGTCTTTTTTTTTTTTGACAGGCAGAGTGGACAGTGAGAGACAGAGAGAAAGGTCTTCCTTTTGCCGTTAGTTCACCCTCCAATGGCCGCTGCGGCCGGCGCACCACGCTGATCCGATGGCAGGAGCCAGGTGCTTCTCCTGGTCTCCCATGGGGTGCAGGGCCCAAGGACTTGGGCCATCCTCCACTGCACTCCTGGGCCACGGCAGAGAGCTGGCCTGGAAGAGGGGCAACCGGGACAGAATCCGACCGGGACTAGAACCCAGTGTGCCGGCGCCGCAAGGCAGGAGGATTAGCCTAGTGAGCCATGGCGCTGGCTAGATAGCTGTCTTTATCCTGAGGTGTTACACTGTGTAGTAAGGGCTAAATATCCTAAGTGTGGCTGATTGTACCTATCTCCTGATTTCTTGCGCCCACAAAATGATGGCTAAAGTAAGCATGATGCTGCCAGGTATTTAGCCTAGCGATTAAGATGCTGTGTTGAGATTGCCTGGCTTTGATTCTAAGCTCCACTCCCAATTCCAGCTTCCTGCCCATGTACACCCTGGGAAGCAGCAGTGGTAGCCCAAGTACTTGGGTCCCTGCTGTCCTTATGGGAGAAGCAGATTGAATTCCCAGTTCTTGGTTTTGGCCAGCCCAACTCCAGCAGTTGCAAGCATTTGGGGAGTAAATCACAAATAGATCTCTGTCTCTCTGGCTTTCAAATAAATAAAATTATGAATATACATTATCACTTTACCCAAGGCTATTGACATGGTCACATATGCAAGAATAAACAGCCGTGGAGTCGGGGGCTGTGTATGTAAGTATACACGTATACAGAAAGTGATCAGTAGCCGTATACTGTGTTGCCAAAGTAGTTTTAATAGCTTTTGATTCCTTCACCCTTGGGATGTGAGTTCACATGCTAGTGATTTTAAGAAACAGAGTGTGGTGATGTTTCCCACCTACCCATGCTCCTTGAAAACCATAAAGTGAAACTCTTTAATTATGGTGGAATAAACTGACCTGGGTTTTGCGTGGTCATGAAGAAATGTCTTGTTTATTTTTAAGGCAGAATTTTTTCCCTTGAAATAGGTATTTCCGAGCTTACTGCAGCAATTACCGTTTTACTCGGATTCTTCCCCTCTGTTCTCTTACTCTGTGCAGATTATCAACGCCTGATGACGGTGGCGGAAGGCATCACCACACTTCTGTTCCCGTTTCAGTGGCAGCACGTGTACGTGCCCATTCTCCCCGCGTCTCTCCTGCATTTCCTTGACGCCCCCGTCCCGTATCTGATGGGCCTTCAGTCGAAAGAAGGAACTGACCGTTCTAAACTAGAGCTGCCTCAAGAGGTAATCGTGCACTGGATGATGAAGTCTTGAAGCAGGTGCTGTGTGTTGGCTTTGGTCACGTCTCCGTTTGTTGGGTAGCGTTATCTTTGTCCAAGCTGCATCTCTGTGACTTTACCCAGCCTCCCAAGTATGATGGAGGACAGGAGTACCACAGAATGCGGATTGGGGGTCCTGATGGTTACTATTACAGGGTCATTAATGAAACGTGGTTCAAACAAGACAGTTCAGCAGTGAGAAGCCCACACAGTCTACATCAAAGTATCTGAATTTATTTCCAGCTCCTGACTCTAGCTTCCAACCAGTGCAGACTCTGGGAGGCGTAAGTGATGGCTTAAGTGGTGGGGTCGTGCCACTGGCATAGGCTGCCGGTATTGAGTTGCCAGCTTTGGATCCCCTCCCCCACCCTCTTGGGCGTTTGGGGAATGAGGCACAGATGGGAGTTCTCTGCCTCTGAAGTAGATGGGGGGAGGGGCAGCCACAGTAGGACGGTGGCAGATTTGCACAGCTATAAATCTGTAAAGACAGAGCAGTAATGGCATTAGCTCAGTGCATTGTTGTGCTAATGATGTTTCATTTCTTCTCCACATCCATGTTGTAAGTTTTGTTTTTAAACGATATGGCCCACGTTCTACTATCTTTTAAAAGTCGTTTGTTCATTGAGATGAATTTGATGTTTGACCTGCATCCAATGAGAAGTAATACCTTCCAGCAAGCTAGGGACAATGGAAACATCAGATGCATTAGTAGTCCCTGTTTGCCAGTTATCAGCCTGTTCAAAAGGTCAGCTTGGCTTGGTGGTTGAGATAAAAATGTTAACCTCTGGTTTTTATGCCACCTTAATGTTTTCTGTGTGTTTTGTTTTCATGTGTTTAAGAAAATAAACAAGAATTCTTGTAAACATTTTAATCTGATTTTCAGCTGCTATTAATGGTACTCAAATTGCATTGTAAAGCTTTTGAAATGAAATATTGATGAGCATCCATGGCCTATTAAAAACATAAAATGGTTAATTACATTTTATTATTATCTACTTAATTGGCACTTTCTTTAATAAGATCCCTCACACTGAGCCTCAGTTTTATTTGTTCTTATTTTAATAAGTGAATTTAAAGTAACACATTATGCTATAGCCATTCTATCCAGTAATGGTCCAATACTCTTTTATTCTTTGCTTTTATTCTGATGAACCTTTCCCTACTGATATTGGAAATGACCCCCTAAAATCTATACAAAAATGTGGCCCCTTAAAATTCCCCAGAAGCGCCAGCGATGTGGTTCAATAGGCTAATCCTCCGCCTGTGGCGCCAGCACCCCGGGTTCTAGTCCCGGTTGGGGTGCCGGATTCTGTCCCTGTTGCTCCTCTTCCAGGCCAGCTCTCTGCTGTGGCCCGGGAAGGCAGTGGAGGGTGGCCCAAGTGTTTGGGCCCTGCACCCGCATGGGAGATCTGGCTTCGGATCGGCACAGCACACCAGCAGTAGCAGCCATTTGGGGGGTGAACCAACGGAGGGAAGACCTTTCTCTCTGTCTCTCTCTCTCACTGTCCACTCTGCCTGTCAAAAAAAAAAAAAAAAAAATCCCCAGAAGCGCCATCTGGAGTGCCACATGTTACCGGAATTTGGGGTGCCATTCGATATCACCAAATGCTTATTAAGAAATCTCCAATATTAATAAGCCTGAGAGGGTTCTTGCCTGATATTTAGAGAAGAATTCTAAATACTAGCAAAAATAAATGAGGCAGCATGGTACATTTTAAGCTTTTATTTAGTGTGAAAGATGCATAGGAGAGTGAGAGCTTTATCTAAGAAAGAGGGGTAAATCTGGATTCATACCGAGCACCAAGAACTAGCCACGTTGAAGAGCATCTAGACCAGGAAGCCTAGGGCAGGTGGCTTCCCTGGAGGTGCAGGGCTACAGCCAGCCCCCTCCTGCCTAGAGGCCAGGGCAAAGAAGAGAAGGGCAGGATACGCCATGTCCCAGGCTTTTAACCCACTTCCAAAGGGGAGTGGTTAATTAACCTGATTGGCTGGTGGGCACCCAGGTGTGGCCGGGTAGGGGCATGAGGTCACACAAGGACATGGCAAAGGTATCAGGTAAGGAGTGAGGTTGCACAGGGGCATGGTGAAGGTGTGGTCTTCCAGCTCACCAACCTAATCGATTTTAACCTGTATGCCTGCCTACTTCACTACCAAATTAGCATTTCTGTTGAGAGGAAAATAGCTTGATATGGGTCATATGAAATACATAGGCAGGGGCCTTCGTTGTAACACAGTGGGTTAAGCTTCCTCTTGCATTCCCAGTGTCCCAGTGTCCTGTATGAGCAGCAGTTTGTGTCCTGACTACTCTGATTTGATCCAGCTCCCTATTGAGGTGCCTGGGAAAGTAGTGTTGCTGGCCCAAGTACTTGGGCCCCTGTGTTGTAGAGAGGGAGAGAGAGAGAGGCCCCTCCCCGTTTATCAGGCTTATTATGAGCTTAGAAAAGGGGTGTGGTTACAAACTATGCCTCCAGGTAAGGGGAGGTATATCCTGGGGAAGAGGTCATCTGATTGACAGGTGGGTGGATAGGATTACAGGGCAGGGGAGGTGTGGCTTCCAGATCATGATCCTAATATAGCTATCCCATATCACCTGTACCCACATGGAAGGCCCAAATGCAGTTCCAGGCTCATCTGGGGAATGAACCAGCAGATGGAAGATCACTCTGTCTCCCTGACTCTATAACTCTGCCTTTCAAATAATTAAATAAATCTTCAAAAACAAAAACATGCAAACTGTTCTTTGGACCTAGGTCTATTTTTTGCTTTTTCCTATTTTACCTCTTTTCTCAATTCCCTGGTTTTTCTTTTTTTTTTTTTTTAAGATTTTTATTTATTTATTTGACAAGTAGAGTTACAGACAGTGAGAGAGACAGAGAGAAAGGTCTTCCTTCCAGTGGTTTACTCCCCAAATGGCCACAACAACTGGAGCTCCATTGATCTGAAGCCAAGAGCCAGGTACTTCTTCCTGGTCTTCCATGTGGGTGCAGGGACCCAAGGACTTGGACCATCTTCTACTGGTTTCCCAGGTCACAGCAGATAGCTGGACTGGAAGAAGAGCAGCTGGGACTAGAACCGGCGCCCATATGGGCTGCCGGCGCCACAGGCGGAGGATTAACCTAGAGCACTACGGCTCCAGCCCCCGTGGTTTTTCTTTTTTTCCTCTTTGATTAAATTAATATAGTGTCTTGTTGATTCAAAGAAGTAAATCCTTTAAATTTTGAAGGAAATTAAAATAAACTAGTCAGTTGCATTATTAACCAAATATTTATTTATTTGAAAGGCACAGTGACAGAGAGGGAGAGACAGAGAGATATCTCCCATCTACTGGTTTAGTGCCCAAATGGCCATAAAGGCCAGGTCTGGGCCAGGAACCTGAAACTCCATCTGAATCTCCCATGTAGGTGCAGAGGCCCAGATTTGAACCATCTTCCACTGCTTTCTCAGACCATTGGCAGGGAGCTGGATCGGAATAAAGCAGCTTGAACTGGCGTCTGTACGGGAGCCAGCCTCGCAGGTGACAGTTTAATCTGCTGCACCATGATGCCAGCCACTCAGTTGCATTTTATTTTAAAGTGTTAATAGTGGGGCCGGTGTTTTAAAGTGTTAATAATGGGGGCGGTGACAGAGCAGGTAAAGCTGCTGGAAGCAATGCCGGCATCCCATATGGGTGCTGGTGTGTGCACTGATTGCTCCACTTTCTGTCCAAGTCCCTGCTGACGCTCCTGGAAAATCGGTAGAGGATGGCGTAGGCGCTTGAGCCCCTGTGCCCACATAGGAGACCTGGATGCTCCTGGCTCCTGGCTTCCTTCTGGCCCAGTCCAGTTGCGACCGTCCATAGGGAGTGAACCAGGGGATAGAAGATCTCTCTTTGTCTCTGTCTCTCCGTCTCTCTCTGTAATTCTGATGTTCAAATAAATAAATAAATAAATTTTTAAAAAAGTGGTAACTGACATTTTAGTTTGAGTGTCTGATCTATTTTGTATGTTAATCAAGTAATAAAAGACTGTTTAGATGTATAAATGATTCCATTTTGCATAGGTAATAATTGGCAAGAAATTTTTAAATGTCACCAGATACACTGGGCGTTGGGAAGCATTTCTGACTTACATCAGTGTGTGTCCTCTGATTCCAAAGAGAAGCTGGAAATACTAAAAGCCTTGCAGTGATGCCTACACGTTCCTATTTTGTCCGTCATGAGATCACCATTTAATGAATACATAGGCCCATCTATTCATAGAGTAAGATAATAGGCAGTGGCCTGAGTCACCTGTGAAAATACCAGTGCTCATATATGGAAAGTATGAATTAAGACATCATTGTTGTAGAAGAAAAGGCTAACAGTGCATTGCTTTGCTATGGGATCATTTTACAATGAGGTGGAATAATCTGCTTCCTGTAATTTTGGGGAGGAAGTTGGTGTAAAAGTCGCCCTTTTTAAAAAGTGACTTAAATGCACTGCCTAGTAATGCTTCTCCCTGTCCCTGAAATCTCTCAAGTGAGATTATGACTAAAAACAGTGACAGAGCTGCTGAGATAGTTGCAAAGAAGAACAAGTGCACAACATGATTGTTTTAGCAAGGCATGAGTCTGGGTGTTAGGTAACTAACGTAACTGCACACATCTGTGCCTAGGCGCCCACTCCTTTCTCCCTGATTCCACACTGCTGGGTCAAGCAGCCGTTCCTCGTTGAGTTGTTTAGGGAATGTGTTAAGAGGAGAACAGCTGCAGAGACAGAGCACTGCGTGCGGCCTGGCTCTGTGCCGACCTTGCCACCTTCGTGGCCTGCAGCCCACAGACACTCCCGAGGAAAACCCAACAGAACTGTTGGTGCTGTTGTTTTTTGTCATCTCTTGCCCCAAGACCTGGGAATGTTTTAAATGTTCTCCTCTGGCCTGCCCTCATGATAACTCAGCTTGAGACCCTTGGAAGCTCAGTCACTTCCTAAACAAATGTGGAGAACGCCGTCCCCCACCAACCCCCAACTCACACTGGGGCCTTCCTGCTCCGGCCTGAGTTGTTACAGTTCCCCAAAGTGGTCATCTCCTTAGGGCTCATTAGGGAGGCATCAGGATAAAGAAGAGGTGTTTTCTGCCTTCCAGCAAGGAAAAAAACATTCGCAGTTAAATAATGATTCAGGTGTTTTTTTTTTTTTTTTTAAATGAGAGAACTAAAAATATGCAGAGAAAATCAGAATGTTTCTAGGGTAGTGACATAGGAAGGCGTCATGGTTGAAGAGATAACTAACCTTCCACCCTTTGCTCAAGTAACAGAAGTTACTTTTAGGCATCTTTTTTTTTTTAAGATTTGTTTATTTATTTGAAAGTCTGAGTTATAGGGGGGAGGGGAGATACAGAGAGAAAGATATCTCCCATCCACTGGTTCACTCCCCAAATGGCCACAATGGCTAGGTCTGGGCCACACAGCCAAGAGCCAGGAGCTTCTTCCAGGTCTTCCATGTGGGTGTAAGGGCCCAAGTATTTGGGCTGTCTTACGCTGCTTTCCCAGGCACATTAGCAAGGAGCTGGATTGGAACTGGCAGCCATAGAAGATGCAGACTGTGCCACAGTGCTGGCCCCAGTAATTTTCATTTTTAATTGGAGGTACTTGGATTTTTTTTAAAAGAGTTATTTATTTATTTATTTGAAAGTCAGAGTTACACAGAGAGAGAAGGAGAAGCAGAGAGAGAGAGAGAGGTCTTCCATCTGCTAGTTCACTCCCCAATTGGCCACAATGGCCAGAGCTGGGCCAATCCAAAGCCAGGAGCCAGGAGCTTCTTCTGGGTCTCCCATGCAGGTGCATGGGCCCTTGGGCCATCTCGTACTGCTTTCCCAGGCCGAAGCAGAGAGCTGGATTGGAAATAGAGCAGCTAGGACTCGAATGGGTCTCCATATGGGATGCCAGCACTGCAGGCGGCAGCTTTACCTGCTATGCCACAGTGCCAGCCCCGAGCCTGGGTTTCTTTGCAGAACTAAAGGGTTCAGTTCAAAGGTTATGTTAAGATCTAGTACTTATTGTTGCTTATCTTACATAGAATCCAGAGTAATCTTGAGTTTCTGTTGACCTTGATGTAGGACTTCACTGCTTGTTCACTGTCCCCAGCTGTTTGCATTTCCCATCCACAGGATCTTAACATTCAGAAGCAGAGGACAGTTTGTGTATTGGCTGCCACCCCGCTTGCTGTTTGTTTAGCCATTAACGACTTTGGGAGCAGGTTTATGTGATGGACTACACGTGTGGTGCTCCCCCACCCCAGATCAGAGGCACAGTCTTTCCCTGCCACCTTTGTATTAAGTAAGAGGGGATGGACATGAAAGGTAAAATTCTGTTTGAAGTCTACTGCAGTCAGGTTCCTGAGGGATAATTAGACTGTGATACACGCGCCTGACCTCTTGGATTTTCCATATCTACCTGAAAAATATTTACAAGTCTTTTTGTTCCAAATAAATTCCAAAACTGCAGTCAAAAACCATTTCCTATGATTTCTGTCACCTTTTTTATCAGCTCAAAAATATCTCGATGACTCTCGCAGGTTTGTGGTCATCTGTAGTTGTCTGACCCTCACCCCCCACCCCCACTCTGCTGCCTGCTCTTTGTCTTATGGCTTGTCTCTCAGGAGTTTCAGCTGATTTGGAGGTGAAGTGGAAATGTGTGGGTTATCTGTGAATTGGGTTGATCTTTTCCAGCTTCCCCCACTTTGGGGGTACTACAGTTGCTTATTTTGAGCATTTATCATAAGATACTGTTGTAGCAGTGAACAGTTGGTGGAGACAGTTCCTGCTTGTTCAGTGAACAGGTTCCCCAGTGTTGTCTGTCTGTAAGATCCTGTGAGACAGGCACCTTTACCCATTCAGGAATGCCTAATGGCTGGCAAACATTAGGAAATCTTGTCTACATTGTAATCAACTGCTGAAACCCAGAGAAAAGTATTCATATGTGAGAATATAAAAGTATAAGAATATTAACATAGGGAAATGTGGCAAAGAGGCTTTTTTAAAAAAAAAAGTTTATTTTTAATTTGGAAGGCAGAAAGAAAGAGCAAGTATGTGGGACTTCTCTGCTTGCCCATTGTTCTCTAACATGAACCAGAGAGGTTTCCATTCATTGGTTCACACCACAAATGCTCACAGCAGACAGGGCTGGGCCAAGCCAAGGCCAAGTGCCAGGCATTCATTGAGGTCTCCCACGTGGATGACAAGAAACCAGGTACTCAGGCCCTCATCTGCTGCCTCCCAGGTACATTAACAGGAATCTGGGTCAGAAGTGGAGTTCGGGGCTTGGTGCTGTGACATAGTAGCTTAAGCCTCTGCCTGTCATGCCAGCAGCCCATATGGGCACGGTCTGTTGTCCTGGCTGCTCTATTTCCGATCCAGCTCCCTGCTAATATGCCTTGGAAAGCGGTGGACAACAGCTCAAGTTCTGGGGCCCCTGCACCCACGTGGGAGACCTGAAAGAAACTCCTGGCTCCTGACTTTGGGTTGGCTCAGCTCCAGCTGTTGCAGCCATCTGTGGAGTGAACCAGTGGATGGAGGACCTCTTTGTCTCTCTCTCTGCCTCTGCCTCTCTTTAACTCTGCCTTTCAGATAAATGGATAAATCTTTAAAAAAAAATGTTTAGGAACATAAACTTTATTTTTAAATTTCTGTGTTTCTTTTTTCACTTTTAGGCGAATTTGTGCTTTGTGGATATTGACAACCATTTTATAGAGTTGCCTGAAGAATTTCCACAGTTCCCCAATAAAGTAGATTTTATCCAGGAGCTCTCTGAAGTTCTTCTTCAATTTGGGATCCCTCCGGAGGGCAGCCTGCATGGCAGTGAGAGCGCCACCAGACTGAAGAACCTGGTTCTGAAAGACCTGGTCAACGACAAGAAGAATGGCAACGTCTCCACTAATAACATCAGCATGTATGAGTTCCTGAGGGGCAACGAAACCATGGCCCGCCTGCAGGCTCTGGCCAAGCGGACTGGCGTGGCTGTGGAGAAGGTGGACCTCTCTTCGCTGGGGGAGAAGGAGAAGGATTCCAAACTGCAGTGTGAAGACGCAGAGCTGAGGGACTACCAGCTGAACGTGCAGCTCCGGGAGGTCTTCGCCAACCGCTTCACCCAGATGTTCGCAGATTATGAAGCCTTTGTCATTCAGACTGCCCAGGACATGGAGTCCTGGCTCACCAACCGGGAGCAGATGCAGAACTTTGACAAAGTAACAAGAACCACACTTCCCCTTCTTACGGTTGTTAGTGGGCTGTGTTACTGCTTGTGTGTACATTTTTCTTAAGATTTATTTACTTATTTGAAAAGAGAGTTACAGAGGGAGAGGGGTCTCCCATCTGCTGGTTCACTCGCCAAACGGCCGTAATGCCAAGGGATGTACTAGACTGAAGTCAGGAGCCAGGAGCTTTTTCCGGGTCTCCCACATGGGTGGTAGGGACCCAAGCACTTGGGCCATCCTCTGCTGTTTTCCCAGGCTGTTAGCAGGGAGCTAGATTGAAAGTGAAGCAGCTGGGACTTGAACCGTTGCCCTTATGAGATGTTGGCATCAAGGTGGTGGCTTTGTCTGCTGTGCTGTAATGACAGCCCCATGTATACATTTTTTAAACACAAATTTTTCCTCTCTTACATCCCATTAAGAATTTTATTTACTGACACTTCAGATGCAGAATTTTCGCAAATCAACCAGTTCATTAAGCTAGTCATTGTATTGAATATTAAATTGTCACCATCATATCATTTTAAAATTTTCTGTACTTTGGAACAGTTTAAATGAGGGTGATGCTGTGGTGTAGCAGGTAAAGCCACCACCTGCAGTGCTGGCACACTATATGGATGCTGGTTCAAGTCTCGGCTGTTCCTCTTCCAGTCCAGCTCTCTGCTTGCCTGGGAAAACAGTAGAAGTTGACCCAAGTCCTTGGGCCCCTATACCCACGTGAGAGACCTGGAAGAAGCTCCAGGCTCCTGGTTTTGAATTGGCCCAGCTCTTATATTTCATAGTTGTTTTTTTTTTTTATTATGGGCTTTATTTCAGGTCCCCCCCCCCCTTTTTTTTTGACAGACAGAGTGGACAGTGAGAGAGAGAGAGACAGAGAGAAAGGTCTTCCTTTTGCCATTGGTTCACCCTCCAATGGCCGCCGCGGCCGGCACACCACACTGATCCGAAGGCAGGAGCCAGGTGTTTCTCCTGGTCTCCCATGCGGGTGCAGGGCCCAAGCACCTAGGCCATCCTCCACTGCACCCCCTGGGCCATAGCAGAGAGCTGGCCTGGAAGAGGGGCAACCGGGACAGAATCCGGCAAAAGTTTTATTTTATCTTATGATGAAGTCTTGTTGAAGGAGGCCTATTCCTTTTCTAAGAAATCCTTACTCTTTCAAACATTCATTTATTTGAAAGGCAGAGTTAGAGAAAGAGAGGGAGAGCTAGAGAGCAAGAGGTCTTCTATCCGCTAGTTCACACCCTCAGTGGCCACAACAGCCAGGGTTCTTCCATGCCAGAACCAGGAGCCTGGAGCTTCTTCTGAGTCTCCCATGTAGACCCAGGGGTCTGAAGACCTGGGCCATCTTACCTGCTTTCCCAGATGCGTTAGCGAGGAGCTGGATTGGAAGTGGAGCTACTGGGACTTGAACCAGTGCCCATGTTGAATGCCAGCATTGGAGGCATAGCCTTAGCCTATAATGCCGTAACACTGGCCCCAGAAATCCTTATTCTTATATTCAGTCTTAATCTAGTAATGAAGTTATAACTTAATCCATGTGAGTAAAGGTCACAAGTTAATTTGAGAAGCCAGATTTTTATCTCATTTTAGGATTAAAAGAGAGAAAAGATGGCCACATTAGGTTTGATGACTAAAGCTTTAGACTGTACCCACGGTTTTGGAAGACAGAAAATGGCACCAGTGTTAGATTGTCCCACTGATGCTGGAGCCTCTTCTGAAGTTCACTGTCTGCTCTGCCAGGTTTTCGTCACCCATCCTCCTCCATCTGAAAGCAGTTGGGGGTGTGTTTTAATTGTTTTAGGTCACAGGAAAAGCTCAGGCTCCTGCCTCTGCTACTGCTGTTAGAATGAATTTTGGATTTCCCTAAAGTGACATCTCTGTATCATGTAAGACCCCTGGGAGGCTGATATCCTCCCAAGAGGCCAATCTACAGCCTTGGAGCATCTGACAAATAAGCATTAGCTAATAGTTAATATAAAGGTGGGCAATGTAAAAAAATGATTTTCTAGTTTCATCAGCTGACTTTTCTGAAGAGGAGAATATATCAAGTTGGACCATTAATTTCTGATGTTACTTATGTTTGAGAAAACTTCTTTAAGGGTAAGAAGTCCTTCACTTCTCCAAACATAGTCCTGCTCCTGAGTTTCTTTCTCATTTAGCTTAACCGGTTTTCATACTTTTTCCTATTTAGCTCAGAATATGTTGTATACATTCATGATTATCCTTGAGGAAATCAGATTCTTCACTAAATCGGGTCCCATTGCCTTCTTCCTTCTTCTTGTTTTTTTTTTTTTTCTTTAACATTTATTTATTTGAAAGACCAAGTTAGAAACAGGCAGAGGCAGAGAGAGAGAGGTCTTCCATCCACTGGTTCACTCCCTAAATGGCCATAATGGCCAGAGCTGAGCTGTTCTGAAGCCAGGAGCTTCTTCTGGGTCTCCCATGCGAGTGCAGGGGCCCAACTCGGGCCATCTTCTACTGCTTCCCCAGGCCATAGCAGAGAGCTGGATCAGAAGTAGAGCAACCAAGACTCGAACCAGTGCCCATATAGGATGCCAGCACTGCAGGTGGCAGCTTTACCTGCTGCACCACAGCGCCAGCCCCTACTTTTCTTCCTTCTTAATCTTTATGTAGCTTCAAAGTATAAATGGATTTTTTTTCATATAACCCCTGAAGAAATGAACATTTTGTGTTGGATTACGTAAGTCTTAGAATCGAAAAATTCTTAGTCTTTTTCACTAGCAAAAGTTATAGGACCTTCTAGTCCTCTGAGCTAAGGCTTTGTGTTAACTTTAAATATTGTAGCCCCTGGAGATCTGAACATCAAAAGCTAGAAAATTTACCCAGTTTTTTTAAAGATGTATTTATTTATTTGAAAGGCAGTTACAGAGAGGCAGAGGCAGAGAAAGAGAGACAGAGAAGGTCCTCCATCTGCTGGTTCACTCCCTAAGAAGCCAAAACAGCCAGAACTGAGCCAATCCACTCAGGAGCCAGGAGCTTCTTCTGTGTCTCCTATATGGATGCAGGGGTCCAAGGACTTGGGCCATCTTCTACTGCTTTCCCAGGCCATGAAGGAGAGCTGGAGCAGCTGGGACTCGAACCTTTGTCCATGGGATGCCAGCACTACAGCTGGCAACTTTACCCACTATGCTACAGCACCAGCCCCTGCCCCAGTATTTAAAAGGGCTATTGCTGTATAAAAAGTAAGATTGATGTTTATCCATAAAAGGCCTTTTGAGGAGCCTTCCTCTGGCTATTTGGATTTATGGAAATACATCTAACTAGGAAGTATTTAAATTGAAGAAGTAGAGTTCCATAAGGAAGTTTATTAAAAGACCTTCTGAATTTCAGAATGAAAAATAATTATGCTAGGAAGAAGCTTCTGAGTATTAATAAAAAGTAACCTTCTGTCAGAACTTACCCTTCCATCTGTCCGCTTTAGGCTTCTGCCATACCGCATCCTCTCAAAAAAATGAAAAGCAAAGCTAACTGAGCAACCAGAATAGTAATTCACTTCTAAATGTAAGCTGGGGCCAAACTGGAACTAGAATTCCTAGACATTCGAGGACTTAAAGAACAACAGAAAAAAATGATTTTTGATTTAGAACAGATTACCATTTACTGAACCATTCTGTGCATCAGACAAGCTAGTAACAGGAAGGTTTGGGTTACTGAGCGTTTTCCAGAGGCTTACATCTTACTTCTTTCAAACAGTGCTTTCTGTGGTTGATAGGGTCAGCACAGGTCTGAAAGGAGTGTGATTTTGAGCTAGCCCCCATCTGTCACTCTGTAACGGAGTTAGAACTTGGGAAAACCTCAGTTTGAAGAACTGAGCACAGATTCCATGCTGTCATTGTTTAAGGTTATTGCTACCAGTGTATGTGTCTTAATTGCATCAGTTAATCATCCCCCTGCCTTGTGTGGAGGTACGTTGCACAGATTAGGAATGGAGAACAGACGAAATTATGGCTCACTGGGAAAGCAAAGTGGATGACTGACAATGGGATGGCAAGTTATTCCCAAGCTCTGATTAATGGTGCCCTCTTTTCTACATGATGGTCATGAGGATCAGAATGTAAATCAGTTTTGAAAGATAGGATCAGTGCTAATAACCTAAGTGACTTAAATTCTTTTAATTTGGGAGAAAAGAAGGCAAAGTGGATTTTTGAAGGTATTTTAAATGAGCTTTTTTGTATTGTAAGATTAAAAGAGAGTGAGCTTAGCAGCAGCCAACTTTCAGGTTTATGGTGTGGAGTTGAGATAGCCTCTTTGCACTAATAATTTGCTGATTGTCTCATTACAGGCTTCCTTTCTATGTGACCAACCTGAGCCTTACCTGCCATTTCTTTCACGCTTTATTGAAACTCAGATGTTTGCCACCTTTATTGATAATAAAATTATGTCTCAGTGGGAAGAGAAAGATTCTTTGCTTCGGGTCTTTGACTCTCGGATCGAGAAGATAAGACTGTATAATGTAAGGGCACCCACCTTGCGGACATCCATATATCAGAAATGCAGCACTTTAAAAGAAGCAGGTACATTTGTTATGCCTTTTGAAATTGAAGTCGGTGGTGGATTATTTCTTTTTTCTTGTATTTATTTGAGAGATGGAGAGGGCTCCCACATATTGGTTTACTCCCCAGATGCCTACAGAGTTGGGCTGGGCCGGAGCCAGAACCAGAAGCCAGGAGTTGTATCCAGGTCTCCCACATGGTGGCAGAGACCCAGTTAGGGTCTGTCTTAGTCAGGAGCCAGAGGGGGAAACCCAGACACTGCAATATAGAACATGACTGTCTTAACTGTCTTAACCACTAGGCCAAACGTCCTCTCCAGTGGTCTTTTCTGTTTACATATTACTGGCCACGTATACCACAAGATAAGTTTTCAGTTTAACCTCATGGCCAATCCAAGCACTGTATCAAGACGTGCTCTCTATAGTTTGTTTCTGTTCCTGTGAATAAAATAAGTATTCATTTAAAATAGTAAATTTTAGATGCTGCCTAATTTATTAACTGAAACAATATATTTGCTTTAGTGATATTGTAAATTATAACAGCTTAATTTCTTAAAATTAAATCTCTGAATTTTTGTATTCAAATTGGAGATTTCCTAAACCCTGATACCAGTTTTTCCTGTAGTCAGAGAATTACGAGTCTTGGCCAGTCTTGTCTGGCAGTCTAATATGTTAAGTAAGTAATCTAGTTAATACCCAGATACTCTCCTGAGTGCCAGTCATTATGCTAGGTGTTTTGCATATATTTTTACATTTGATAGTAGCACAAGTGTGTATAGACAGACTTGTTTTTTTGCTGTCCTGATTTTACAGCTGAGAAAACTGGGAGGTTAAGTAACTTGCATATGTGTGCACAGCTAGTGATTAGTGGAGCCTTGATTTGAACCCAGATTGGACTGACTCTAGCACCTGCAGCCTTAATACCATGTTAGCTGTTGCGTTTGATTTTTAAAAATTGTGTAAAATGTACCACTCTGTACAGTTTTATACATTTATGCCTGATTGCTGACTTACTCTTTGCCTAGTAAACCTGTTAGCTGAGTGCCTCCATTTATTTCCCTTCAAGTGTGGGAACTATTTGATAGCTTTTTTCCCTCCCTAAAGAAAGGAGGAGGCACATGTGGCAGTTCTTCACTGGGCTGCTGTTGCTTGCTTGCCTGTCCCACATTCTGTGAAGCAGTGATGTGGTCATTTTGGTATATTTAAGAAAGGAGTATTAGATGATTTTTATGTAGCTGTAGAGGTCTGTGACGCCTTACCCTGTGTATTCTCATTACGAGGATAGATCCTTGGAGCCCTTTACAAAGTGGCGGCCACTTCTGTGTTTCTGAAAATTAGGGAGGTAGCATGAATGAAGTTGCCCATGCCTGTTCAAAGATACAACTTCTGGTGTTTCATTGGACGTATAAATATGCCAATGTCTTGTGGAGTAAATTTCATACCTGTCTTCCTGAGGAGTTTTGCAGTAGGGCTGAGAACTGATTCCTTATTTCATGTGGTTCCAGAGAGTCTTTCCAATTAGAATAGGTTTTCATTCAGCCTTCCAGAAATACTGAGAGTGATGATGCTGATATCATCGCAGAAAGTATATGATATTCTTGAAAAGGTGCCTATTACGATTGACATGTTCAGAGAGTTGAGGCTAATGTGCTAGTTTTGGAGGAGTTTAAGTAGCCAAAAACTTTTTTAAAAGATAAAAAGAGGTAGCTTGCTGTGACTGTGCCTACCCCTCCTAAATGAGGCAGTGATTTCATTTAGCCGGTAAAACTCTACTCTCCGCCCCCATCCCGAAAGAAGACTAGAGAGTTGTTGATGATGCTGAATTTTTGTTGTGTATTATTTTTCTTTCCTTGTGTTGTTTGCTTTTGCTTTGCCTCTAACCAAAAAGAATTTTGATTTGCAGGTGAACCCCTTAGGCACAGGCTGTCTGCTGCTGACATTGTGGCTCCCGAACCTCGTGGTTTCTGTGCAGAAAGACAACCAGTTGATAGTAATACGGCTTTCTGTTTCCTCACCAGTCACAGCACATGAATGCTGGCACAAACCTTAGAAGTCTAACAGTAGACCCCTGACCTCCCAAAGCAGGCATTTAATAACTTCTGAGGGTTCATTGTTCACTGGTGGCACATTCACTGAACAGCCTTGGGTTGCATTCCCTGTGGCCATTTAAAATATAAACTCGAGGGTGATTGTTTGTGAGTCATGGTTTTTATTTTTAAAAACGTCCCAAGTAAAAGAGAACAACATGCTATCAGTTGGATTTCTCTCTCATTTTAAATCCAGTGGAAAACTTCATCTCCTCCCCTTCCCCCTTTCATGAGGACAAAAACACTTACTGGCAGAAAAGAAATTTTGTAGTATTTTATCAAATATGAACTTGGCAGGGACTTCAGAGAATTCCATGCTATGAATCTAGGCACCATTTTGCCCAAACCATCCACTGTGTTTTACAGATACTGAGACACATAGAGAACATTGGCAGGGTTCTGGAGAGGCAGGGCGTAATGCTGAAAATTAAATAGCGTTTCATATTAAAGCACTTGTCCTTTTGTCCTGCATAGAATGTATGGACAGACCATCTTTAAAGAGAAGTTACAGGTTACGTGTTAAAAATATAATGGAACTCAGAAGGATAGTGGATAAATTGGGTTGTGAGAGGAGATGCGGGATCTTAAAGCTCACATGTCGCACTTGGAAGTCTCGGTCGTGAAGGGCAGTGGCCACTTCCTGGGACCATCTGTAGTCCTGCCATCAGACACCAACAGCTGCGTGGGCGGGTGCATTTTGTGAGCTGACACAAAGTGACATTTGTTCTTTTGACGGAAGTGGAGAGTGGCAGGGGTGGACCCCTCTCAGCCCACCCCTAGGAGAGCTGTCGAATGTGTTTGGGGAGTAGCCAGCAGGACGCAGTCAGTGTTAAAGAGGAGCACAATAAACTGCCTTCTGTGGGAGGCTGCCTTTTGCCTCCCTCAAGCCCCAGGATGGGCAGCACACCCACAATTACGGCTTCTCCTTTGTAGGACCGGAGGCCCAAACGGGCTTCTCAGTAGTGCGTTTTCCCTCGAAAGTTCAGTTATGGAAACACATAAGATCAGATTTTTTTTTTACCAGAGAAATATATCACTGTTTCTTGGGTTAGGGGACATCCTCTAACATTTCTAAAAATAGAATGTTTGAGTAACTCCCATCTCTTCAACTGTTTTATTTTCAAAAAGGCCGATTTCTTATCCTCTGGATATTTTAATGCCTGCTTGTTTGACTTGTTCTCTGCATTCCCTCTTGATCTAACACTCTTAAATGACTCCTACTAATGAGAATGTGACTGCTGCCAAAAGTGAGGTAATAAATGTCACACCATTCCTTGTTTTTACAGATGGAGAACCATGAATATTTAATGGCCTTAATGGAACAAATAAGTAAAATAATAAGGCTACTGTACTTGCTTCTTCTTTCCCTTGACATTGTCTTGCAGCTCCAGAAATGTATTTTATTTGCCCTTATTTTCTTTAACTGTTGTACTTCAGATCATGTTTTCATTAAGAATATTGAATTCCCATTTAAGAGGAACTGTTTCAATGCCAAATTACAGAATTTTCAACCCTGCTGTCCTTTTGACAAAAGCTGAAAATTAATTATCCAATATTTACTTAAGATTAATCTCTTTAAACTTACATTACACTGATTGTAAAAAATCTATCTCAGAATGTTGGAATTAATGGTTCTCTGTAGGTGCATGAGTGGAGTAAGCATTATTTTTAAAGGTTTAGCCATGAAATGTGTCTAATTTATTATAAATTTAATTTATAGCCCAGTCAATTGAGCAGAGACTGATGAAAATGGATCACACTGCAATCCACCCACATCTGCTTGATATGAAAATTGGTCAAGGCAAATACGAGCAAGGATTCTTCCCAAAGTTACAGTCCGACGTCTTGTCCGCAGGACCCACCAATAACAAGTAAGCCCATTCTTCCCGGAGCGGCTGCCTGGAGAGAGGAAGGGTGCGTGCTCCGCAGCCACTGGACTTGGGGTTGGCTAGACTGCTTTTATCCAGAGCACGTAGCCTTGCTCAAGTACAGAGCGATGCTGCGGGAGCCCTGGACTTTTACGTCAGTCAGGAAAAAAAAAGTCCAGAAACTTAGCGCTTTTTGTTTTTTTTTTCCCCCTCAACAAAAGTGCGCTTGGAAGTGGCCGCACGGAACTAGCCCTCTTGCTACAATGGTAATCCTGTCAGTAGCATTTAGAAAGTTGCAGTTTTACTGTCTTCATTAGTGTTTATGGCTGCGCTAACAAGTACTGCAAACTCATTGGCTTAAAACAACAAAAATTCTTTTTTCACGGCCATAGAAGCTAGAAGTCCAAAACTGTGCTCCCTCCAAGGCCTCAAGGGGGTGGTCCTTCCCCGCCTGATTCAGCTCCTGGGACCCCAGTAGTTCTTGTCTTGCAGGAGCAGAAATCTTGCTTCTGCCTTGGTGCTCGCACGGCCATCTCTGTGTCTGTACTGCAGTACTCCTCCTCTTACAAAGACATCAGTCCCGTGGTAATGGGGCCCACCCACTCTGATGGCCTCATCTGCCGAGATCTGATTTTCACATTCACAGATAGCAGGTACATCTGACCTCTCAGTAGTGCATTTTCCCTTGAAAATTCAGTTATGGGAACACGTAACGTCAGGTATTTTTACTTATTTATTTATTATTTTTACTAGAGAAATAGGTCACCGCTTCTTGAGTCTAGGGGTCCCAGTTGTGCCTGTGGGGGACACAGTTCTACCCATTCACCATCTTTGCACTTACGAGTATTAGAATCAAGGACAAAAAGCTATAAGAACGGCCGGCGCCGTTTCAGTAACGGGAATTTGCTAGTGAAGATAAACATGTTAGAATTATGTGTTTCGGCCGGCGCCACAGCTCACTAGGCTAATCCTCCACCTGCGGCGCTGGTACTCTGGGTTCTAGTCCCGGTCAGGGTGCCGGTTCTGTCCCAGTTGCTCCTCTTCCAGTCCAGCTCTCTGCTGTGGCAGTGGAGGATGGCCCAAGTGCTTGGGCCCTGCACCCACTTGGGAGACCAGGAGAAACACCTGGCTCCCAGCTTCGGATTGGCACAGTGCGCCGGCCGTAGCAGCCATTTGGGGGGTGAACCAACAGAAGGAAGACCTTTTACTCTGTCTCACTCACTGTCCAAAAAAAAAAAAAAGGACTATAAGAACACGATGAAGATAAACCCCATCATTCTTTGACAGGTGATTCTATTCTGTGTTCTGAATATGGTTAGAATTGAAAAATAATTACTTGGGATTAGGAGAGTGCTTGATTTTAAATGAGTACAAGCCGGCGCCGCAGCTCACTAGGCTAATCCTCTGCCTTGCGGCGCTGGCACACTGGGTTCTAGTCCCGGTCGGGGCGCCGGATTCTGTCCCGGTTGCCCCTCTTCCAGGCCAGCTCTCTGCTGTG
Source organism: Oryctolagus cuniculus (assembly GCF_964237555.1). Taxonomy (NCBI): domain Eukaryota; kingdom Metazoa; phylum Chordata; class Mammalia; order Lagomorpha; family Leporidae; genus Oryctolagus; species Oryctolagus cuniculus. Next base: position 127,713,140 of record NC_091440.1, on the reverse strand, counting down.
GCCCGGGAGTGCAGTGGAGGATGGCCCAAGTGCTTGGGCCCTGCACCCCATGGGAGACCAGGAGAAGCACCTGGCTCCTGCCTTCGGATCAGCACGGTGCGCCAGCCACAGCTGCCGGCTGCGGCGGCCATTGGAGGGTGAACCAATGGCAAAGGAAGACCTTTCTCTCTGTCTCTCTCTCTCCCTGTCCACTCTGCCTGTCAAAAAAATAAAAAAAAAAAAAACAAGTGTTTTATTAAAGCAATGGTTTACAGCAAAGGAAGCCCAAGTAAGTGCAGATGAGGAATAAGGTAAGTAAGGAAGAGCAAGCTTCAAACTGGGGAAGGTAGCAGTTCTAGAATTCAGCTCGCTCTTAACACCAGTCTGTGTAGGAACCTTGCACAAGTGAGAGTCACTTGCCTCTTTGCTCATCTGAAACTATTCTAACATCCTAGAATATCTGTGGTTCCCTTTTTTATTTTTTAAAATTTATTTATTTGAAAGGCAGAGGAACATAGATCTTCTATCCACTGATTGACTCTCCAAGTGGCCAAGCAGCCAGCTGGGCCAGGCTAGAACTAGGAGCTGGGAACTCCATCCTGCTGTCGCACATGGGTGGCAGGACAAGTAATTGATCGGTCATGTGCTGCTTCTCTGGCTCATTAGCAGCGACCTGGATTAGGAGAAGAGTAGCTGGGACTGTGAACTGAACACTCAATATGGGATGCAGGTGTGCCAAGCCACTGCTTAACCTGTGCCATAGTGCCCTTCCTTGTGATTCCTGATTAAAGAATCGTAGAGAAGAATGTGAAAAGGAGTCAGGCCAGTGGCAAATAAAGGAGCTGGAAGACTGAAGTCAAAGACAGGTACACAAAAGGAAAACAGCAGCTAGCGCCTGCATGTCAGAATCGAGTCAGTGGGGGAGCAAGCAAGAGTGGAAGGCCGTGTTTTGAATCTGAATGTCCCAAACTGAATAAGGAACAGGAACGTTCTTAAAAGATGGCTTACAAGTGTGATGTTTCCACCTCTGCACCAAGTCGCAGAATACTTGATACCTCCCATTACTTCTCAAGGAGTCCCTCAGGATTCTCTGCGTCAGGGAAAGTGGGACGTGGTCAGCTGTTTTTAATGTGATGCAAACTCAGTACTGAGTTAGACAGTGTGTGCAGGATTTCTTGAGAGTCGTATCTGTGTGGTAATATTTGTGTATTCTAATGTTCATGTTTGTGCTATTAGTGTCATAGTTTTAATAACCCGAAAGGAATGAAACCCTGCTCTTTTCCTGGCAGACCTGCCTAGGGTGTTTGTGCAAATATGTTTCTGAAATGTGGCAGAATTATCGATTCAGTGTCATCCAAATAGGAGAAAGCAAGCACATCAAAAGAAAAAAATGGTGTGTAAGAATTAAGGAAAAGACAGCACTCAAGACGCCACTTTCTTTTCCCTTCAGCGTCTTAATTACCAGTCTCCACCCCTAACAGTTCTGTCAGAAAGACTGGACGTGTTCACCACTGCTTTCTTTAAAGTAATGACTACCCTTCACTCGAGCCCATTTTTTTTCCTATTCCAGATACATGTTTCCTGCCAGTGGAGCCTTCCCTGTGCCAGGAGCAGAGGGCAGTGGAGGTGTTGCTACTGCCAGTAGGAGTGCGGCCGTTGAGCTGGCCCTGCAGCAGCTCCCTGCTGACTGCCTCCACAGCCTTGCCCTTGCTCTTGTTCTGAGCATCTCCCAACGTGTACCTGTATTGTATTGTTTTACCCGTTCTGTAAGTCAAGGTCAGGGGCTGGCGCAGTGGCAGAGCGGGTTAAACCGTAGCCTGCAGCAATGGTATCCCATATGGGCACCAGTTCAAGTTCAGGCTGCTCCAACTGCTGATCCAGCTCACTGCTAATGCACCTGGGAGAGCAGTGGGAGATGGCCTAAGTGCTTGGGCCTCAGCACTCATGTGGGAGACCCAGAAGAAGCTTCTGGCTCCTGGCTTTGACCTGGCCCAGCCCTTGTCATTGCCACCGTTTGGGAGTGACCCAGCACATGGAAGTGACCCAGCACTCTCTATGTCTCACTCTCTTTGTAACTCTGACTTTCAAATAAGTAAATAAATTTTAAAAACAATTAGAAAAAGTAAGTGAAATTAGAAAGATTCAGCAGCTCACGTCGAGATCCAGCAGCCAGAAACTAGGGTGATTTAAACCCCATTGTGCTTGCTCAGGAGCCCAGGCACTGCATGCATGGCTTGACTCTGTCCCTCTAATAAAGAGGTGAGTGTGCCTGTTTTATTTTCAGTGTTGGAAGCCATGCTACCATTAATAGCCCTAAGAAATTTCGAAGAACTGGGACCGGTACCTTGGCGTAGCGGGTAAAGCCCCGGTCTGCAGTGCGGACATACCGTATGGTTGCCAGTTCAAGACCCGGCTGCTGCACATCCAATCCAGCTCTGCTATGCCTGGGAAAGCAGTAGAAGAAGGCCCAAGTCTTTGGGCCCCTGTACCCACATGGGAGACCAGGGGAAGGTCCTGGCTCCTGGCTTCGGATCAGTGTAGCCCTGGCCGTTGCAGCCAGCTGGGGAGTGAGCCAGCGGATGGAAGACCTCTTTTTCTGCCTCTCCTCTCAATGTATAGCTCTGACTTTCAAATAAATAAATAAATCTTTAAAAAATTTTTTTGAAGAATTTAAAATAGTGAGCATATGGGACTTTAGCTGTATGCCTAATCTGTGGGATCCCTCCAGAATCAGAGCCCTCGGATGTCTCACCTCTGGCCTCAGCTGGGCTCTCTGAAGAGAAGTGGACCCGGCGGAGACAGGGCAGTACTTTTTGAAACAAGACAGATGCTTAAACACCATCTTCATTCTTCTTTTAGAATTATTATTAGTGGTAGTAGTATTGCTATTTAATTGTGTTAGAATTTGGAGATATGGTGTTTAATTACAGAAATGTGGAACATGTCCTCAGAGTTTGTATTTTTTTAATTTTACTAAGTTATACAAGTTTCATGTATTTCATATGTACAAATTTAGGAACATAGTGATGCTTCCCACCCCACCCTCCCTCCCAGCCATGCCCCAACCCTTCCTTCTCCTCTCTCTCCCATTCTCGCTCTTGATTTTTACAAAGATCTACTTTCAGTTTATTTAAAGAACGTAAAGTTAACCCTAAACTAAGTAAAAGAGTTCAACAAATAGTATGAAGGAAAAAAAAAAAAAAAACTGTACCTCAGCAGAAGAGACAAGGGCTGTAAATAATCATTGAACCTCAAAATGTCCATTTTACTGCAGTACGTTATGTTTCAGGTACTCTGTTAGTTACCTTGGATCAGGGAAAACATATAGTATTGGTATTTGTCTTTTTGGGACTGGCTTATTTCATTAAGTATAATGGTTTCCAGTTGCATCCATTTTGTTGCAAAAGACAGGATTTCATTAGCGCAGAGTCAGGGTTAGAACCCAGATCTCCTTACTCCTTGCACCCATGAATATTGTCCCATCCACAAAGATTATTTGGTGGTCTAGAAAATCTTCAGTACCAATTTTTAAAAAATATTTGGGCAAGGAGTGCTATTCCGTCAAGTAAAAGAATTGTGGGTTCATGGTACTTAAACCTAACCACTGCGGGTGAAGAGGGAGACCAGCATGTCTGTGAGCTGAAAGGACTTCGTGGAGAAAGAAACGTTGGTGATACAGCAGGGAGGAGCGTGATGGAGCATGTTGAAAAAGGCGGGAGAGTATTGTTCAGGGACACGGGTGGGAGAAATAGTCTTGAGGCATGGTGCATAGACTTTATACTTAGCGATCTGTGTCTGTGTATGCACGGATAGAAGGCAGGAAGAGGAGCAAGGTGGCTCTTCAGTTGAGTGGGACACTTGAGGCGCAGGGGAAGTTTTTAATGGTCTCAGATGATAAAGGCAGATGAGGGAAATCAAGAACTAGTCCACATGGGAATGTGGGAATAGGGAAGTGAGGGTGTGTGTATCTTGAGGGGGAAGGAGAGGTCCCTCCACAGCAGCAGGTGCTAGTATGGTAGTAAGTGGGACAATTTTCGTCGAGACGTGGGCTCAGAACACAGGAGGCAGCACAGGGGTCTTAGGTGGAAGTCCGGCATGTGGTGATGGCTTAGGGTCTCTGAGGCAGAGGAGTGCTGGGTATTGAGTAAAGCCACTGTCTGCAGTGCCTGCATCCCATTTGGGCACCAGTTTGAGTCCCGGCTGCTCCACTTCCCATCTAGCTCTCTGCTACGGCCTGGGAAAGCAGTAGAAGGTGGCGCAAGTCCTTGGGCCCCTGCAACCGCGCGGGAGACCCAGAAGAAGCTCCTGGCTCCTGGCTTCAACTGGGCCCAGTTCCCGCTGTTGCGGTCATTTGGGGCTGTTGTGGTCATTTGGGGAGTGAACCAGCGGATGGAAGACCTCTTTCTCTCTCTCTGCCTCTCCTTCTCTCTGTCTGTAACTCTGACTTTCAAACAAATAAATAAATCTTAAAAAAAAAAAAAAATGTGATGTGCCTGATGTGGCTGAAGTGAAGTGATTTTGCTTAAGGGAAGAAAACTGATTCTAAACTGAATGATGAAAACAGACACAAAGGAGTGATTATGGGTGTTAAGAGATAAATGGTTTAGGTTCTGTACTTTGATCTGGCAGTTGTAGGTGGCTAGCTAGGCTGGCCACAGAAGCACCTTTAAATAAGGGAAATACGATTAAATGTCTTTCAGCCCCTTGTATCACCCGGGGCAAGTCCCTCGGCCTCGGACATATTTATTGTTGAATCATTTAAAAAAAGCAAAAGCAACCGAGGCGAAGTCTTAGAACGGCAGGGCAACATAGCTGCCACCAGATCAGTAGCAGAGAAAACTTAGAGAATTATCACGGGTTTTATTATAAATCACTTTGAAGCAGAATGAGGTCACTGGCTCAGACATGGTCAGTTAGCAGAAATGTGGTGCGAGGTCAGGTCTGAGAGGAACCAGCACAGGCCTGGCTATCTAGAGCTCATGGGCCATGGAAGAGTTCGCATTTTATGAAACTCCTTTTTCCTGTGTGTTTTGGTACTGAGGTTGTATAATTAGTGTTTTTCCAGAACAGCTGATAAATGCAGGCTCTTATCCCATAGAAATAGGGTCACACAATCACAGACCTGAGAGGAACCTCAAGGGCCAGCAAGTTCAACCGTGTGCCTTACACATGAGGAATTTCTCTTACTGGTTGGGATCTGAAGTTTAGAAAACTACTCCTAGGAGCCGACGCTGTGGTGCAGCGAGTTTTGCTGCCGTCTGCAGTGCCGGCATCCCTGTGGGTGCCGGTTTGAGTCCCAGCTGCTCCACTTCTGATCCAGCTCTCTGCTAATGCTCCTGGGGAAGCAGTGGAAGACGGCCCAAGTTGTTGGTTCTCTGCACCCACATGGGAGACACAGAAGAGGCTTCTGCCTTCAGATCGGCCCAGCTTCCACTGTTGTGGCCATTTGGGGAGTGAACCAGCAGATGGAAGACGTGTGTGTGTCTCTGTCTCTGTCTCTCCCTCCCTCTCTCCCTCTCTCCCTCTCTCTCTTGCTTCCTCCCTCCCTGTCTCTCCCTTTCTCTCTCTCTAATTCTGCCTTTCAAATAAATAAATCAATCTTTAAAAAAATATGTTTTTTAAAAAGCTGTTCCTAAAAATAGAAAATTCATAAATTTTATTCTTTTAGATGTTAGAATTAAATGCTGAATTATGTATGTTGTATTAAAAATTCATATATATAATATTTTGAGCAAGTCAAGGCATCCCTACTACATGTCTAATGTAATGCAGAACTAGCTCGGTTAAGATCTGATTTGCTAGTATATTTACAAATATCCAGTATACTGCCTAGTTTAAAATACTGTTTATTTGGGAAAAAAGGAGAGAGAGAGAGGTCATAGAACTCCTTTCTGCTCGTTCATTTCCCAGTTGTTTGCAGTGACCAGGCTGAGTCAGTTGTTCATAAAGTCAGGCCCTGGGAACTCAGTCCAGGTCTTCCGTGTGTGTGGCAGGAACCCAGCTGCTTGCCTCCCGGGGTCTGCAGCAGCAGAAAGCTGGAGTCAGGAGCTGGACCCACAATCTGAATCCTGGAACCCTGATGTGGGACATGGACGTCCTTGCCAACATCTTACCTGCTAGGCCAAGCAACCACCCCTCTTAGCCTTTTGTAATCCCAGTTTTTTAAAAGCATTAATTGTAGTTATGGGTGCATGTATTTGCAGGCATACTAAAAACTGGTGTGTTATATGATTTCAGTAGGTGAATTGTATGTATTTTAATTGGATCTCAGTAAAGTTGTTATATAACAACAGGCATTTGGTGCAGCGGTTAAGACAGAGTGTGAGACACTCAAATCAGAGTGCCTGGGTTTGAGTCCTCATATTGCTTCTGACTCTACCTTCCTGCTTACAGCAGGGACCCAGATACTTGAACAGATGCTGAACATGGGACCTGGATTGAGTTCCAAGGTCCTGGCTTCAGCCTAGCCTTAGCTGTTAGTGGCCTTTAGGGACTGCCCCAGTGGCTATAAGACTGTTGCATGTGTCTGTCTGTCTTTCTGTCTCTGTCTCTCTGCCTTTTAAATAATTAAATAAAAATAAATTTTAAATTAGTCTTTAAAACTTATGCGGCAGGCATTGTGGCACAGTGTGGGATTAGCTGTTACTTGGGACATCCACAACGGGTATCAGAATGTGTGATTTGATTCCTGGCTGCTCTGTGCTTTCAGTTGTACTTCCTTCTAATGGGCTTGGGAAGGCATGGGTGATGGTCCAGGTGTTTGCGTCCCTGCCAAACCTACCTAGGGGACCCACATGAAGTTCTGGGCTCCTTGGCTACCACCCTCCCCACCCACCCACAGCTGTTGCAGGCATTTGGGGAATGAGCCAGTTAAAGATCTTGCTCTTAGTCTCACTCTAGTTCTGCCTTTCAAATAAAATAAATAGAAAATTTTAAAAAAAAGAAAGCTGTTACATATTTTTTAAGAAGTTGATTATAAAGTAGATATTGTCGTCTTTTGTGTTCATTTTTTCTACTTTAAGGTCTGCCTGTCTTTCTTGAATGTTGAAGCCCTCACGCCCTTGGCTTGGTTCTTTTTCAGCCGCTGGGTGAGTCGCAACGCTGCCACGCAGCGCAGGAAGGAGCGTCTTCGCCAGCACTCGGAGCACATCGGGCTGGACAGCGACTTGCGGGAGGTACGTGGGCCACCGGCCCGGCTGCCTCCAGGCAGGAGCCGTGAACTGGGTGGGCTTGCTCAGCCCAGCAGGTGTCACTGTGCAGGTTTTTTGTGTTCTTTTACAAAATGGCTGTTACATGTTTAAATATTAATTCTTTTGTACTAACGTAGCAAAAAGTATCTTTGTTCCATTTTTGTAATTTCAATAAAGCTTTAAAAAAGGCTTTGTGTAAAACATGAGGTAAAGGCTAAGTTTAGGAGAAATTTTCAGGTAGCGTATTTGCTGTAGGCATACAGATTTGCAAGAGTAGACATTTATCAGTTCCAAGCAGAATATAAACTTAGAAAATATAGATGTATTTGCCTGTGCTTTGTCTTTTCTGACATTTTTAAAAGTTTTCAAGCTGTTATAAAATTAAGATCCTTATGCTTTATTTGAAGTCTTTGAGAATAAATAATAATTATGCATTTGAATAATTATAAGTAGGTTTTGATTATTTCTTGTGATCAAAGGAAAATGCAGTCAGAAGACGTCTCTTTTCTAAACTCAAACGTGTAGAAATAAAGCTCTATTATTTCTGATAGTGTGCTCATTCGTCTATGATTTTCAACATTTTCTTACGAGCTGAAGCATGGTCAGTGTCGTGCTTTTCTTTTGCTTCTGTATTTTCTCCCCTTGCCCCATTTGCTGTGACTTTATCATATGCATGCTTGTTTTGTTTGTCTCTCTCCCTGTACTTCTCTTTTTTGCTTTCTGTCGTTGGCACTCCTCCATCCTCTTAGCCTTCCGGGGAACTTGTGGTCTGTCAGAACTCCATGGCATTCTGGGAGTGGGACCAGGGCCCACCTCCTCCTGCACGACTTCCTAAAAAATCCTTCTCTGAGTGCTGCCTGGTATGTTCCCTGCTGGAGCTCGTCTTGAATGCCCCTGAGTGATGCACACGCGTGCGTGCACGCAGCTGTAGAAGGCCTCACCTCACCTCAGGTGTGAACTCTCAGCCCCTCTGTGCCTTCTGCTTCCTCTGGTGTCTTGAGCTGGTGTGTGCTCCCATGAGTCACTGCATGTTGTTGACTAATAAAGCTGAGCACTAGGACCCTTAATCAGGGGGACTCGGGTTGGGTGGGAGTAGGGGGGAGTACCAGATAGAAAAGTGCTTTTCATCCGAAGGGGAAATGTGTTAAAATGCAGACTCCTCTTCACGTAGGCATTTTGCAAAAGTGACTCAGTTCCAATCCAAACAGCTTTTCTTTTTGCAGTGTTACAGTCACAGTGCTGTCACTTTCCTTCCTTTTCTGTATTCTGTGTGGTCAGAAAATGCAGTTATCAGTAGAGAATCTCAGTGCTGAGAAGGGCTATTAATCCTCTTGTCCAGGGCATAGCGGTTTAACTGCAGTCCAGGAGGCTTGCCAGAGTCACGCGCACAGGCCAGTGGAGCTGGTCGCCAGTTTCCAGCCAACACCTGTACTGACTGCTGTCCACCTGAGGGCACAAGTACTTAAGACCCTTGTTTGTGTTTCCCCCATTTTGTCATTAGCTCAGATTACTTAATTCTTCAGTGGTCTCCTCAGAAGTCTAGCCCCAGATAAAGCAGCAGTGTTCACTGGAACGCTCAGAGAGAGCCTGTGTGGGAGAGCAGTTGCGTCAGTGTGTATTGAATAATAGGAGATATTTTCCTTTCTTTTAATGAACTCATCCCTTAGTTCCCTTTTCCACAGACTTTTTGAAGTCTCCTCCTAGTTTGTTTGTTTTTTACGATTTATTTATTTGAAAGGAGAATGAGAGCAAGAGGGAGAGAGAGAGGTCTTCCACATGCTGGTTCACTCCCCATATGGCTCCAACACCCAGGACAAAGCCAGGAGCAGGAATTGCGTCCTGGTCTCCACATGGGTGACAGAGGCCCAAGCACTTGGGCCATTTCCACTGCCTTCCCAGAAGCATTAGCAGGAAGCCGGATCAGCAGTGGGGCAGCCGGAACTCCAGCACTGGATGCCGACGTCCCAAGTGCCAGCTTAACCTGCTATGCCACAGTACCAGCACCAGGTTATATTTTCATAGATAGCTCCTAGTGGTTTTTTGCTTTTGTCTTCAACAGAAATAAAGAGCATAGTAGAAATCTCGGAAGAAGTTGAGGCTCATAAAACATTCTTGTGGGGGTGGGTTTTTTGACATCTTGGGACAGCCACAACCCATGTTAGAGTGCCTTGTTTGAATCCTGGCTCTTCTGCATTTTTTTAAAGATTTATTTATTTGTTTGTTTATTTATTTGAAAGGCAGAATTACAGAGAGGCAGAAAGAGAGGTCTTCCGTCCACTAAGGTTCACTCCCTAAATGGCTGCAGTGGCCGGAGCTGGGCCGATCCGAAGCCAGGAGCAAAGAGCTTCTTCCAAGTCTCTCATGCAGGTACAGGGGCTCAAGCATTTGGGCCATCTTCTGCTTTCCCAGGCCTTAGTAGAGAGCTGGATCGGAAGTGGAGCAGCCGGGACTTGAACTGACACCCATATGGGATACTGGCACTGCAGGCAGCAGCTTTACCTGCTAAGCCACAATGCCAGCCCCTCTTCTGCTTCTAATCCAGCTTCCTGCTGGTAGGTAAATGATACCCACGTGGGAGAACCAGATGGAGTTCCAGGCTCCTGGCTTCAGCCTGGTCTAGCCCTGGCTATTGTGGGCCTTTGGGGAAGTGAATCAGTGGAGGGTATCTCACCCTCCCCCTCTCCCTCCCCCTCCCCCGTTGACTCTGTTTCTCTCTCCCTGCCTTTCGTCTAAAGGATTCTCCTTCCTGCTACCATTTCTTTGATCCCTTGTTTACTTTAAAGGCCTGGCCCTATTTCTGTACTATGCAGAGGCAACTGTGTTCTTTCTCTGCAAGTCCTGGGACTGTTGCTTATTCTGTGGTCCCAGCGGAGATGCTGGGAAGAAGACTTCACACATGGCCCTATGGGGTGTGTTTTTTGGCCAGTAAGTATACCTGCTCCACATACACTGGGGGCTTGGTAAATAGGGTCACTCAAAGGATAGCCCCATCTGGCTCATTTTCATTTTATCAAAAAGCTAATAAACTCTGTAAACAGTGCTGGGTAGGCCTTTTGATCTTAAGAGTTAAGATACCCCCATCCTGGGTCAGAGCACCTCGGGGCTATTCCAGCTCCTGACTCTAGCATGCTGTTAGGCAGACCCTGAGAAGCAGCAGTAATGGCTCACGTAATTGGGTTCCTGCCACCCATGTGGGAGACCTGGATTGAGTTCCTGGATCTCTGTTTTGGCTTCAGCTGAGCCCCAGCTGTTACAGGTAATTGGGGAGTGAACCCCTGAATGGCAATTCTTACTGTTTGTCTCCCTTTCTCTCTCTCTCTCTCTCTGTTGCTCTGCCTTTTGAGCAGATGCAAGTGAATAAACTTCTTAAAAATCTTAATTTTTAATCCAGTTAATGGCTTTTAAAAATTTATTCAGTTCCTGATTCATGACCCAGCTCCTCTACTTCCAGTATAGCTTCTTTCTTATGCCTGCTCTGGGCATTGTTTGATATCTCAAATACTTGGGTGCCTGTCACTCATTTGGGAGACCTGGATGGACATGTTCCAGGTTACTGTTCAGTCTGACGCAGCCTTGGCATTTGAGAGTATTTGAGGAGGGAACCAGCAGATGGGAGATTTTTGTCTGTCTTCCTCTCTGCTTTTCCAGTCCACATTTGTAAAGTTTATTCATGTATTTCTGAAGAAAGAGAAGTACCTAAGGCCCCTTCCCGGCCTCTTGCCTGAACATGTTTCTCACTGTTTTCTTCTGTTTGAATCTCCTTTTGAGAATTGAGTGTTGTGCCAGATCTCTGTGCATTTGTCTACATCCTAAAGATGGAGGAGTTTGAGGCTGGACGGAACAAAGGACCTGTAAATATTTAACTGTCTTCATTCATTTGTTCTGTCTCTGATTTTTAATAGGCAGATTGCATTAGTGTCACCTGAAACAGTCAGAAATGCAGATGTTACAGTTCTCATGTACGATCCCTACCCTGAATTTCAGGTTGATTTTTCATCCATTTTCTTATTTGAAAACTCATCTTCAGAATGTTTCCTTTCGACCTTGTTACATTTAACTTGCCTACTGGTGCTAGTTTGTCTTGCATTTCTCAGTTTTCCCTTCTTTCTTTGAGCCTCTAAAAATAATAGCAGTAGAAAGAAGCGTGGGAAATACATGCCTGCAGAGTTCATTTGATTTTTAAATTGCTACTTAAAATGATTGAGCTGGAAAAGAAACATCATTTGTTAACATTGTCTTCAGTGCAAAGGCTGGGAAGTGGCAGGAACACTGACGGCTAAGTCCCTAACAGGATTTTTAAGTGTTTTTACCAGAATTAGCAGATTACTTTTATTCCAAAGGGGAAACATATGAAATGTCCAAATGCCCTTTAATTTAAAGGATACAAGGGATTTTACACATCTGAATTTCCCGTAAGTACCCATGGGAGGATATGCTGGCTCATCCTGCCAACTGCTAGTTTTACTTTATAATTTAGAGCATTACTCTCCAAATATGGTCCTAAAACACTTGGATGTTTTGGAGATTCTGCCCTTTGATTCCGATGCAAGCATAAGGTATCTGGATAAGCTTTTCCAGGTAGCTTAGAAAGAGGAGAGAACACAAGTCTATGCTAAGTCTGTATAGCGGTATATCAAATGGAAATCTTCCCCAGACCAAAAGTCAACCACAAGGCACCAGAGGTACCTCTGACCTTGAGTGCTGCAGTCTCACTTTTCTTGACCTTGGAATAAAGCAAGGGAAGGCTTTCACAAACACTTGAGAGAGGAGAGGCCTCCCACACACATCCTGCTTCTCAGGCCATCTGATGCTTTCCTGAGGTTGCTGGGCGTGTTGCGTGTTCATTCACCTAGTCAGCTGAGATGTGCACACATCAGTTGATGAACCTGAGGCCGTGGAGTTCGTTGCAGCAGGAGTCCAGAGGTCTTGGTTTTCTATTTGTACTTGACTAAAGCATAAGACAGGTTGGAGAGCTGCCCCCCAGGCCCGGGGCCCCCGGGGTGGAGGAGTGGAGGAAGCAGCCATCTGAGAGCCACTCATCGCCTGCACAGCCTTCCCGTGGACTTAGAATACGGGCACCAGCCATGATCTTGACTAATCACACTGTGGGTGTTCCCAGTAAAAAGACTAAACTAATGAAACTGCATCTCATTTTGAATGAATTTTAGCTTCATGGAGTTTCTGTCACCCTGCTTTTCATGGGAGTTACAGGATGGAGGGGGCAGATCTGAGTGCCCTCAGCCTTTAGACGCACTAAAACCTCCATTGCTGTTGCACATGTACCCTTAGGGCTTTATGGCATTGTGTTGGTTCCTGCACTTGTTTGTGTAACGTTAAATAGCTCAGAGGAATTTCTGATTTTCATGCATTAAAAATGCTCTTTAATTTTTAGAAATATATGCAAGAGGCACGAAGTTTAGGAAAAAACATGAGGCAGCCCAAGCTGTCAGACCTCTCTCCGGCAGTGATCGCACAGACTAACTGGAAGTTCGTAGAAGGCTTGTTAAAAGAGTGTCGGATGAAGGTACGTCTTGTTCGCTAATGCCGAACAGTGTGTATTTGTGTCTGCGCCGCGTGTGAAGCTGAGATGACCTGAGGGGACTCCACTTGAGCTGGGAGCTTTCCTGGAAGGAAACTTTGACTGTGGCTCAGACCCCATGTGGTTTTTGCTGAGGTCTTGGGCCTGCAGAGACTCTCAGTGACCCAGAAGCCTCTGCGTTTCACACATTACTGTTCTCCTCACTGACGAGAACAGATGTGGAGCCTCAGGGGTTGCATCAGGAATGTCATCCGCTCTGGTTAAGACAGCACATTTTGTATGTTTGTACACACCTGTGAACACTTTAGCTGTGCCCATTCCTGCATCCAAATACCCATAGGATAAAACCTTAGTTGTGTTTGTATACATTGCATAGCAGCCTCCTCTCAGGTGTCTGTTGTCAGAAGTAGTAACACAGAATGACAAGACCCAGAACATCCTTCTGGCTGATAATTTCGTTTGTTTGACGGCTGTTTCTTGACTGTCATCCCTGCCTGTTCAGTGAATGCACTGTTTTCAGCCTCAACATACGGTGGTGAATCAGACAGACATGGTCACTGCCCAGAAGGACCAGATTCTCCCGCGCTGTGTGCTCTGTGAGAGCTGCAAGATGGTTGCCAGTTGATTACACCTGAAACTGACTTCTCTCTCCCTTTCCATTTTCTGGTGTATACTCCTGAGCCGTGACAAGCCAAAAGACGCAAGGAGGCGTGAAAAAGCGCCCTGGTTCACCCAGACGTTAGAGTTCTCCAGAAACTTAGAGCTGCCTGAGTGCAGTTAACAGCAAATGCAGCCGCCTGAGCGTGCTGGGGCGCGGCACAAAACATCCTGCCGCACTGGGTGCCGCGCTGGGACAGTACCGCGTCTGGGATGCCGTGATCGCCCAGCTTCCCAGAGGTGCACAGTGCGGCACTGCTGGACGTAGAGCATGTTTTCACCATGAGGATGCTGTATGAATGCTCTCTCATTCTCTCTCTATCGACCTGCATCTCTCCGGCACAGTAGGGACACCAGGTGGTACCACTTTCATTAGTTGACCACAGAGATTAAGACGTTTTCCTGATGGTGAATATACAAACCAGCCTTGAGGTGCACGAGGAAGAAAAGCCAATCTGCTGGTGCAGTCACAGGCTGCTGTTTGGATTTCTGGCTTCGCTGTTGGGGTAACCCGTGGCTGCATTTGATGTTTCAGACAAAACGCATGTTGGTGGAGAAAATGGGCCACGAAGCTGTGGAGCTGGGCCACGGAGAAGCAAACCTCACCGGCTTGGAGGAGAACACCCTGATCGCCAGCCTCTGTGACCTGCTGGAGAGAATATGGAGCCACGGCCTGCAGGTCAAGCAGGTCAGGCTCTTGAAGTGGGACCAGGGCAAGAAGAGGCCCGGGGGAGGGGGAAAGTGCTGGTTCCTTTGTCAGAGATCACCACACAGGTGCCACAGTGTTCAGCCCCGTCCCTGCAAAGGAGATGTAACCCGTGATGACAAGGGGGTCTGGGAAACCTTCCCTGGAGCTGGAAGGGGTAGCACAGCTTGCTCACCGCGGAGGCCGACTCCCTGTCAGTTCTTGAGACGTCACCTTCTGTCACTGTGCAGGGAAGACCTAGCCAGACTGAACAGTGCCTGACCGTTTTACACTGTCTAGTAATTCAGGGTGGGAAAATCCCAGCAGTCTCTCTGCTTTCACATCTGACTTTTCTGATGTGTGCAAATTTCTTTCTTCCTCTCCTATTTTCGTTCTCTGCTCTCTGATTTTCTGCCATCGTTGCCACTCCATATAGCCAGACATATATATGATGCACACAGATGCTTTCTGCACTGCTGGAGCCTCTTAGCTCCCTGGTTGCTAGTGTGGCCAGGTAGACAGCTCTCATCCCAGTCAGTCAGTACCAGCTGAGCTGATGTCAGAAACCCCTGTGCCTGCCCTCCTGCCGTTTCCTGAGTGGAAGACCCTTCCCTTTGCCAGGCTTTGCCAGTCTTCTCAGTAGGCAAAGGATGACCCTGCACACACAGGCAGTGAGACAAGCAGAATCTGGCACAGCTGAGGATGAATGAGATTGGGTGACCAAACTTCTGACTGGCTGTCATCATCAGAAATGTTTGTTGTTGACTTATTTCTAAAATGATATTTTTGTGTACCCTCTACTTTCAGGGGAAGTCAGCTTTGTGGTCGCATTTAATTCAGTTTCAGGATAGAGAAGAGAAACAGGAGCACCTTGCAGAATCACCAGGTGAGGGGTACTTGGTTTGACTTTTGCTTCAGATCCATCAGCACTGGGCCATGAGAAGAGTCATTGTCCTATGCCCTTTATCTGTCTCTTTCACTCTCATAAGCTAAATCATTATTGTTAATAATCTTGACACTAGCAGGAGAAATGTGAGCACTGTTTACTAGCTGTGAGACCTGGGAAAATCATTTGACCTCTTTGATTTTCTGTGTCTTCAACTACAGGATAGGAGAAGGATATTAGCTATGCCAAGGCTGTTCCAATTCTCATATAATGTCCTCACCCTGTATTTCAGCTTCTTTTGTCTGAAACCATGTCATTTCCTACATTTGATTATTTGTAAACGAACCTTTAGATTGTTTTCCACAGAACTCGTTACATTTAACCTCACACTTTCTCTCAACTGCAAGGCAGGGCATGTAAACATGTCAACAATCCGAGTGAACTGTAGAGGACCATACACATAACTTGACTCATGCTGGTATTAGAGTGTAGTGGGTACTGATTTTGTTTTATGATTTATTTTATTTATTTGAAAGGCAGAGTTACAGAGAGAGAGTGAGAGGCAGAGAGGTTTTCCATCCACTTGATCACTTCCCAAATGGCTGCAATGGCCAGAGCTGAGCCAGGCCAAAGCCAGGAGCCAAGAAGCTTCTTCCTGGCCAGCGCCGTGGCTCACTAGGCTAATCCTCCACCTGCGGCGCCGGCCCACCGGGTTCTAGTCCCTGTTGGGGGGCCAATTCTGTCCCAGTTGCCCCTCTTCCAGTCCAGCTCTCTGCTGTGTCCCGGGAGTGCAGTGGAGGATGGCCCAGGTCCTTGGGCCCTGCACCCCATGGGAGACCAGAAGCACCTGGCTCCTGGCTTCGGATTGGTGCAACGTGCTGGCCATAGCGGCCACTCGGGGAGTGAACCAATGGAAAAAGGAAGACCTTTCTCTCTGTCTCTCTCTCTCTCTCTAACTCTACCTGTCCAAAAAACAAAAGCTTCTTCCAGGTCTCCAGTGTGAGTGCAGGGACCTAAGTACTTGAGCCATCCTGTGCTGCTTTCCCAGGCCCATTAGCAGAGAGCTGGATTGGAAGTAGAGCGGCCTGGATACAAACTGGCACCCATTTGGGATGTCAGTGCTGCAGTCTGGGGCTTTAACCCACTGTGCCACATGGCCAGCCCCTGATTTTCTTCTTAAAGAAAAGTTTTATAACCATCACTAATAATCTTTGATATAAAAAATATGCATACATGTCTCAACAATTTTAGGTGCCAATTCTTTTTTTTTTTAAGGGAAAGAGTTTATTGGGGGAAACCTGACAGACCAGAGGGAAGAGGCAAAGAAGGAAAAGAGAGCAGGAGAGCATAAGAGAGAGACAGAGAGAGCCACGTGTTCAGGAACAGGTCCTCTTAAAACTTTGCTGGGGGCAGGCAGGGAAGTAGGAGCAGCGAATTCCATTAGGGTGGGGGTAGAGCTGACACCGGTGCTTGAGCCATGGGGTCACCTGGCTTCCAGCCATGGTGGTGGGGGCTAGAGCCTAGGATGGTGTCCAGAGGTGTGGATTGTGCCGTAGGTAAAACTGTGCCCTTTGACTGACATTCCCAAGGTGTCAATTCTTTTTCAACTTAGAGGAGATATTACATACTGGCTATGTCATAGTTGTTTAGCTAACTATGTTATACAGGCTTTCCTAAGATAATATTCTCCCCCCCCCCCAAAGAGTTACTTACTTACTTGAGAGGCAGAGTGTCAGAGAGGGAGACAGAGAGAGAGAAAGAGACCTTCCATCTGGAGGTCCACTCCCCAGATGGCTACAATGGCTGAAGCTGGGCCAGGCTCAGCCAGGATCCAGGAACTCCGTCTGACTCTCCCACATGGGTGGCAGGGCAAGGACTCGGGCCATCTTCACCTGCCCTCCTGAGTACACTAGGCAGGTGGCCGGATCAGAAGCAGAGCAGCAGGGACAGCGTGCGATGCCAGCATCACAGGCACGCACGAGCACCCACTGTGCTGCGACGCCAGCCCCACGCATTTGCATTCACTGATCCTAATTAAGGTTAGCAAAGCCATAGTTTTTAATTAATAAGGCCACATAGCTTTTGAAATCAGTTTATTGTTTAGAGGGGTAGATTTTATAAATATTGCTCCAACATTTATGGTGATTCAGCCAAGGAAATTGGTAGTTAAAAATACGAAACGGTGAGGCCAGCGCCATGGCTCACTTGGTTAATCCTCCACTTGCGGCGCTGGCACCTCATATGGGTCCCGGATTCTGTCCCAGTTGCTCCTCTTCCAGTCCAGCTCTCTGCTGGGGCCCGGGAGTGCAGTGGAGGATGGGCCAAGTGCTTGGGCCCTGCACCCCATGGGAGACCTGGAGGAAGCACCTGGCTCCTGGCTTTGGATCAGCGCAGCATGCTGGCTGTAGTGGCCATTTGTGGGGTGAACCGACAGAAGGAAGACCTTTCTTGCTGTCTCTCTTTTTCACTGTCTATAACTCTACCTGTCAAAAAAGAAAAAAAAAAAGAAACTGTGAAATGTATACCAAGACCTCAGTCTACAAATGAAATATTTTGTTCTTGAAAAACAATAGAATATTCCAACTATGTAAAAATGAGCAACTTTAAATCTGGGTTTTTGTTTTGTTTTTCTCAAAGAAACCGATTGAGTGCAAATTTCGTAAGTACAGCTTTAGGAATATAGTGATTCTTCCCATCACACCTGCCCTCCCACACCATCTCCTCCTCCCTCTCCCATTCCCAGTCCCATTCTCCATGAAGGAAAAAAAACTCTTCTTCAACAGTCAAGACAAGGGCTGTTCAAGTTAGTGCTTCTCAAAGTGTCAGTTTCACTTCTACAGCTTTCCTTTTAGGTGCTCTATTAGTTATCACAGATCAGGGAGAACATATGGTATTTGTCCCTTTGTGAGTGGGTTGTCTCACTAAATATGATGTTTTGCGCATTCATCTATTTTGTTACAAAATGCAGGATTTCCCTTTTTTACCACTCTGTACTATTCCATAGAGTACATGTACCATAATTTCTTTATCCAGTCTTCAGTTGATGGGCATTTATGTTGATTCTAGGTCTTAGCTGTTGTAAACTGAGCAACAATAAGCATGGGGGTACAGATAACTTTTATTTGCTGATTTTGTTTCCCTTCGGTAAATTCCCAGGAGTGGGATGGCTGGGCCATTTGGTAGGTCTATATTTAGATTTCTGAGATATCTCCATACTGTCCTCCACAGTGGCTGTGCCAATTTACATTCCCACCAACAGTGGATTAGGGTACCTTTTTCCCCACATCCTCGACAGCATTTGTTGTTTGTTGATTTTTGTATGAAAGTCATTCTAACTGGGGTGAGGTGAAACCTCATTGTGGTTTTCATTTGCATTTCCCTGATGGCTAGTGATCCCGAACATTTTTTCATGTGTCTGTTGGCCATTTGGATTTCCTCTTTTGAAGGATGCCTGTTTAAGTCCTTTGTCCATTTCTTAACTGAGTTGTCTGTTTTGTTGTTGTGGAGTTTCTTGATCTCCTTATATATTCTGGTTATTAATCCTTTATCAGACTGGGTCGTTTGCAAATAATTTCTCCCATTCTGTCGGTTGCCTCTTCACTTGGCTGATCGTTACTTTTGCAGAACAGAAGCTTCTCAATTTGATGTAATCTCATTTGTTAATTTTGACTTTGGCTGCCTGTGCCTCTGGGGTCTTTTCCAAGAAGTCTTTGCCTAGGTCAGTGTCTTGCAGGGCTTCCCCAGTGTTCTCTAATAATTTGATGGTGTTGGGTCATAGATTTAGGTCTCTGATCCATTTTGAATGGATTTTCGTCTAAGGTGTAAGGTAGGAGTCCTGCTTCGTTCTTCTGCATGTGGAAATCCAGTTTTCCCAGCACCATCTGTTGAAGAGTCTGTCCTTGCTCCAGGGATTGGTTTTAGCTCCTCTGTCAAAGATAAGTTGGTTGTAGTTGCTTGGATTTATTTATGGCGATTCTGTTCTGTTCCATTGGACTATCCATCTGTTTTTGTACCAGTTCCAGATGTTTTGATTATCACTGCCTTGTAGTATGTCTTGTGTCTTGAAATCTGGTATTGTGATACCTCCAGCTTTGGTTTGTTGTACAAGATTGCTCTAGCTATTCGAGGTCTCCTGTGTTTCCATAGGAATTTCACCATCATTTTTTCTAGAGCTGAGAAGAATGTCTTTGGTATTTTGATTGTTATCGCATCGAATCTGTACATTGTTTTTGGAAGAATGGACATTTTTATAGTATTGGTTCTTCCAATCCATGAACATGCAAGATTTTTCCATTTTTTTCATCCATGGAATTGTCTGTGTATACAAAGGCTATTAATTTTTGTGTTTTGATTTTATATCCTGCTACTTTACCAAACTCTTCTATGAGTTCCAGTAGTCTCTTGGTGGAGTCTTTTGGATCCCCTATATATAGAATCATGGCGTCTGCAAATAGGGATAGTTTGACTTCCTCATTCCCAAACTGAATCCCTTTGATTTTTTTTTTTTTCTTGTCTAATGGCTGTGCCTAAAACTTCCAGGACTATACTGAATAGCAGTGGTGAGAATGGGCATCTTTGTCTGGCTCTGGATCTCTGTGCAAATGATTCCAACTTTTCTTCATTCAGTTAGATGCTGGCCATGGGTTTGTCATAAATTGCCTTGATTGTGTTGAGGAATGTTCCTTCTATGCACAGTTTGCTTAAGGTTTTCATCATGAAAGGGTATTGTATTTTGTCAGATGCTTTCTCTGTATCTATTGAGATAAACATATGGTTTTTGTTCTTCAGTTTGTTAGTGTGATGAATCACATTGATCAATCTGCGAATGTTGAACCATACCTGCATGCCAGGTGAATGATCTTTTTGATGTGTTGTTGGATTCGATTGGCCAGAATTTTGTTGAAGATGTGATTGCCCGGAATTTTGTTGAGGATTTTTGTGTTTATATTCATCATGGAAGTTGGTCTATTTTCTCTTAAATCTTGGATTTTTTACCCCACTAAAATACTTATGGTTTTCCAGTTGTCAATTTTCCTAATTAATGATGGTAAACAGTCTGCATTCGTTGTCATGTTAAATAAAGGTCCTCAGAGTCTTTAGATTCACAGTGGGTTTGAGCTCTGCTCCTGCTATGGTTGAGTCCAGAGGAGGCCAGATAATGGACCATCACCATTCTTTTCAGGAAGCACTGCTAAGCCGGTGTCGGCAGAATGGCAGGGGTCTGTCCCACGTCCTAGCAGGAATCTGTGCGTAGGCTGTGTTAATGCTGACCAAGTGATCCCTGCCTTCAGTACCTTAAATCTTGTTTCAGAGAAAGTCTCAGAATGCAGTTGATCCTGTAACAAGGACTCTTTGTTACAAACCCCCTGAGGTTTCTCTCTTTAAAAACGTTGGCCAGGGGTGGCTGTTTGCTGCAGCAGTTAAGACACTACTTGGAAACCTGTATCCTGTGTTGGAGTGCCTGAGTTCAAGTCCCAGCTCTGCTCTCCATTTCAGCTCCCTGCTCATGTAGTCCCTGGGAGGCAGTGGTGATTGCACAAGTAGTTGGGTTCCTGCCACCTACTTGGGAGACCCAGATTGAGTTTCCAGCACGTGGTTTTGGCCTGACCCAGCCGTCGCTGTTTCAGGCATTTGGGGAGTGAACCAGCAGATGGAAAATCTCTATCTATTTCTATGCCTCTCAAAATAGATAATGATTAAATGCAGTAGTCCCACCCTGGTCTGTGCCCTACCCTTACACCTTGCCAAGTAACTTAAATATCCATTTCAATTTAGTAGGACTTTGTCTGGGAGTACAGAGTTTAAGAATAACATACAGATCTCTCTAAACCAGTAGTCAATCAAAACACTGTCCCTGAAATGCTGCATTTAAATGGTTTTTCTGGATCCAGCTCAAGAGTTCTCAGTCAGTCTAGAATCATCCTACCTTCAGCAAGTTTTCTGTTAATTGCTTACTTGCCTGTAGACTGTACCTGGTTCTGTAGAATTGTGTCTGATCTCTGTCCTCTACACACTTGCTGTCTATGCAGGCTGCCTGCAGTAATTTAGGTAGAATTCCCATGGCCAAATATTAAATCTCTGAATCTTCATATTGAAGGAAAAAGTGGCCTGTTGCCTTCAAGTACTTTGCACTAAGAAATAGTAATGAGGGGCTGGCGCCGTGGCTCACTTGGTTAATCCTCCGCCTGTGGCACCGGCATCCCATATGGTTGCCGGTTATAGTCCTTGTTGCTCCTCTTCCAATCCAGCTCTCTGCTGTTGCCCGGGAGGGCAGTGGAGGATGGGCCAAGTGCTTGGGCCCTGCACCCGCATGGGAAACCAGGAAGAAGCACCAGGCTCCTGGCTTCGTATTGACACAGTGCCAGCCATGGCGGTCACTGGGGAGTGAACCATCGGAAGGAAGACCTTTCTCTCTATCTCTCTTGCTCACTGTCTATAACTCTACCTGTCTGTCGCTCCCCCTCTTTGTGGAGGAACGACACAGGACCCTGCGCTGTTCTTTCGTCTGCTCGGCCCTCCCCAGGTTTGCTGCTGGTTCTTCCCGGGTTGGCTACCATCCCTTCCACTTCCGTGGAAGGGCGGTTCCCCCTGCCACTTTCCCCACTTCTGCGGGGGAGCGGCACACCGCCGGCCGGCTCTCTCGGGGGCTGCACAGGTGTTCCTTCAGATAGATGTTCCTGGTGCATGTTGTCTCTCTCCTCCTTTATAGTCCTCTTCCACCAATCCCAACTCTGCTACCCACACGCCGAGTACGCTGCTCTCCTCCAATCAGGAGCAGGTCCTGCTGCTTATTGGTTGAACTGGAGGCAGCTGTGTAGAAGCTGTTTCCTCCTCTCCCAGCGCCATATTGTGGGAGAGCAGATGCATAGAATAAGTCTTAATTCCAGTAACTTAGTCTAGTCCGAGTTGCTCCCAGTTGCTCCCCACAGATCCCCCTTTCTTTTTATTTTTGGCGTTGATACGCGCCTGTCTTCGGTGTCCCGCGGCGCACACTCTGCTCTGCTTGCTAGAGTTGCCCACAGGTGCTTACAAGCCCTACCAAACAGGCAAACCGAATCCGGGTCTTCTCTTCGCCATGTTGTGAGGAGGTTTTTAGGCGCTGATGCGTGCCTGTGTTCAGTGCCCTGCAGCGCATGCTCTGCTCCGCTAGAACTGCCTGCAGGTGCTTATCGTCTTACTAATCAGGCAGACCGAATCCAAGCTCTCTCATTGCCATGTTGTGGGGAGGCCTTATTTTTCTCTATTTCTCTATCTCCGGGCATTCGTATTTCTCCTATTTTACTTCTATCTGCCAGCATTCCTATTTCTCTCATTTTACTTCTAAACTTCTGTTTCTCTTATCCCTGCGGCTTCCCGGCGCCCGCCCCGAGGCTGCTTCTCGGCTCCGCGCGCTCCACGGTCTCCGCGCCCTTTGCGTCCGCACCACGGCCTCGGCCTCACGCTAGCCCCGGGTTCCCTATCTACTTGTGCCCCACGCGCTCTCTCTGCGCACGGTGGCTTCCGCGAGTCACACAGCCCAGCTCACATTTCCGCCACCGGTATTCAGTCCAAGTTCCCCGGGCTAACCTGGCGAATTCAACCCAGCTCACGTCTGCGCCCTTCGGCTTGGCTTCCCGTCCTTTGCTCCCCGGGCTAATCTGACGGATTCCAACCTGGCAGCCCACGTCTCTGCCTCTGGTTCCAGATTTTCGCCTTTTGCTCCCCGGGCTGACTTGAAGAATCCCAAGATAGCTTACGTCTCCGCTTCAGCCTGCACTCGCGGCTTCATCCTCCCTAACATATTTTTCTCTACCCGGTATGTTTCCCTAACTTTTCTTCCAACAATATTCCCCTCTCACTTCTCCTGGCTTCTCCCCACAGTCCGTATCTGAGTCTAAGTTTCTTCTAGGTTTCACTTTCACTTTCAACCTGCAGTCCATATCTGAGTCTAAGTTTCTTCTTGCTTTCACTTTAAATCCTAACTTCTTTCCCACAGTCCGTATCCGAGTCTATGCCTAGGCTTTCGATAGCTTCTTCCGGCACCTTTTCCGTCCGGCTTTTCCCTAGGCTCTTTGCAAGTCTGTCTCTCCGATATTTTCCCACTTCTTCCCGCTTCTTCCCTCCTAGGTTTCTTATCCGAGTCACGGCACCATTATGTCGCTCCCCCTCTTCGTGGAGGAACGACACAGGACCCTGCGCTGCTTTTTCGTCTGCTCGGCCCTCCCCGGGTTTGCTGCTGGTTCTTCCCGGGTTGGCTACCATCCCTTCCATCTCCGTGGAAGGGCGGTTCCCCCTGCCACTTTCCCCACTTCTGCGGGGGAGCGGCACACCGCCGGCCGGCTCTCTCGGGGGCTGCACAGGTGTTCCTTCAGATAGATGTTCCTGGTGCATGTTGTCTCTATCTTCCTTTATAGTCCTCTTCCACCAATCCCAACTCTGCTACCCACACGCCGAGTACGCTGCTCTCCTCCAATCAGGAGCAGGTCCTGCTGCTTATTGGTTGAACTGGAGGCAGCTGTGTAGAAGCTGTTTCCTCCTCTCCCAGCGCCATATTGTGGGAGAGCAGATGCATAGAATAAGTCTTAATTCCAGTAACTTAGTCTAGTCCGAGTTGCTCCCAGTTGCTCCCCACACTGTCAAAAAAAAAAAAAAAAGAAAGAAAGAAAGAAAAGAAAAGAAAGAAATATTAATGAAATTGAACACTGAAATAGTTTATAAGTTTATCTCCTGGCTGGAGTAGACATCAAGGAAACCTTAGATTTTAACTCTGGATGGAAAGTGTGACTTCATACCTTAACCCCTTGTCTGCCTTCAGCTCTCAGGCTTCTGAACTCTTCCTCCCAAGTTATTAATAAGCTGTAGGGAAGTACTTTGGAAAGGTAATGGAAAACAGAATTACAAGGTTAGGGGCAGATGTTCGGCCTAGTAGTTAAGACAGCCACATACCAACCCCATGTTGGAGTGTATAGGTTTGAGTACCAGCTCTCTGGTTCCTGCAGATGAGATCAATCTCTCTCTCTCTCTTTCTCTCTCTCTCTCTCTAATAAATAAAAACTTTAAGGTAGAAATATATCATACTGAAGAGTTCAAACTCTTAGGTATTTTTAATATACTCTTCCAGAGTTTAAACTGTGTGATCTCAGTTCATGAGCACAGGCATGATTCACACACACAGTAGCTTAATTTATACACAGTTGTTTGAAGGGATTACCCAGAGCTATTATGAATGTCTAGATTTAGAAAATGGTGGCACTTGGGGCTGGCGCTGTGCGTAGTAGGCTAAGCCTCCACCTGCGGTGCTGGCATCCCATTTTAGGTGCTGGTTAGTGTCCTGGCTACCCCTCTTCAAATCCAGCTTTCTGCTTGTGGCTTGGGAAGGCAGTGGAAGATGGCTCAAGTGCCCCTGCACCTGCATGGGAGACCTGAAAAAAGCTACTGACTCCGGATCAGCCTAGCTCTGTACATTGTGGCTACTTGGGGGTTGAACCAGCGATGGAAGAGCTCTGTCTCCCTCTCTCTGTCTGTAACTCTGCCTCTCAAATAAATAAATAAAATCTTAAATGGAAAGAAAATACTGGCATACTGGCACTTATGGACAAAAGTTACATATTGTGGCTGGCGCCACGGCTCAATAGACTAATCCTCTGCCTGCAGCGCCAGCATGGGATTCTAGTCCCATTCGGGGCGCCGGATTCTGTCCCGGTTGCCCCTCTTCCAGGCCAGCTCTCTGCTGTGGCCAGGGAGTGCAGTGGAGGATGGCCCAAGTGCTTGGGCCCTGCACTCCATGGGAGACCAGGAGAAGCACCTGGCTTCTGCCTTCAGATCAGCGCAGTGCGCCGGCCGCAGTGGCCATTGGAGGGTGAACCAACGGCAAAGGAAGACCTTTCTCTCTGTCTCTCTCTCTCATTGTCCACTCTGCCTGTCAATAAATAAATAAATAAACAAAAGTTACATATTGCAGTATTCTGCTAGGTGGACCTGAAAAATAACATTTGAATTTCAAATCCAACCTCAGATTGGCTACAAAGAAGATAACTGGTTGACAATGTTCATTGAACCAAATCTGAGCTTCTCTGTTGCCTTTCAAATTTTTTCTTAAGAAAGCAGTTTCAGAGTATTTATTCACAGAATGTGAAGAAGTCTAGTTTTTTTTTTAAGTCTTTGCTGATATTTTCTAATACTTTGTTGATATTTTTCCACATAGTTGCCCTGGGACCAGAAAGAAGAAAGTCTGACTCGGGGGTCATGCTCCCCACACTCAGGGTCTCACTGATCCAGGACATGAGGTATTTTTCACATGTGTCAACCTAAATTGTTCAAGTAATTATGGCTATGTGCAATTTTTGGTTTTGTGTTTTGAAGAAAGTTTTTACCATTTGTTTACTTTTACCACTTGCTTAATTTTGCTTTTTACATAAACATTAAATTCAAAGGGAAGAGGTAGCTGAGAAGAATTTTAAAGCATCTAAATTATTTTCTGATTTATTGTGTTCAGTTTTTAACAACTCTGTAAAATACTTGTGGCATGTAGATACGGACTGGCAGATTACTTGGCAAAAAAGTTGCTGTCAGATAGATTTAGTATGAAGCACAGATAGGCCTGAGAATTATCACTTCCAGTTACTGGTGTTTGAAATCTTCAGAAGGTACCAAGATGTTTGAAACAGATTTATTGAATGAGGAAGGCCGTAATTTTTTTACTCAAATGTTTTAGGTGGGTTATGTAGCTCCTAAAATTGAGTTTAAAATGAATGTTGCATCATTGAGAGCATTTGTGACTTTTATTCATGCTGCTCGTCACGGGACAGCAGGTCCCATAGAGCTCCTCAGGGCCAGCCTGGGGAGCTCAGGGGCCGAGCGGGATGATGAGTGTCGGTGGCAAAGGAACCACACCAGAGCCGGGAGATCAGTCAACGCCCAGGGCGCAGCTGGGTTCTCGACTTTATTGGGAGGGGAAGAGCTTTTATAGACACAGAAAGGGGGCTGTCCTGGGCACAAGGGAACTGAGCCAACCAGCTGAAAGGTAAGGCAGGACAACAGCCGGGCACGCCCTCAAGGGCCTATCACAGCCGAGGACACATACTGTCCATGAATACGGAAGTCTCCTGTCAGGCTAAGTACCTCCCCCAGGGGCCATCTTAGATTGTTGGAAACACTGAGTCACTGAGATGCGGAAGTGCAGCAACCCTCTCCCCCCCCCCCGCATATTCACACTGATTATTGATATTTATTTGATTGTTGGTTATTTCAAGAGCATAACTCTTAGGAGCAGCAGCACAGGGTAATGGTGATTCTTCCTTCACTTCACCTGCTGGCTTCATGACCTTTGGCAACTTTTCTAGCCTCCTGTGCCTCCGTTTTCTCCCTCTCAGAGTTAGAAATAGCACCTATCTCATAGGATTGTTGCAAAAATGAAATGAGTTAGTTCCTAGAGACATACGTGGCTCATTGTAAGACTTTGCTAAATATTGGTTGAATCTGAATCAATTTGTGTCCTTGTCTTAAATGTTATTATTCCTAGATGGGTGGTTTGTAGGTGTCTTTATGTGGTTCAGGATTCCTTTGGATAGCCTAAGAGGAATACTTGGAATTATGAGAAGATTATCCCAGCCCTCCTAACGAACACCTGGCACCACAGGTGCTCTGCCGCCATGCGCCATCCTGGGGTGACATCCTCGAAGGCTTAGCGGCTGTGCCCTGCAGCCGGACTTCTGAAACCTGTTTAGGGAGGAGGTGGCTGCAGCACAGCAGGCTGTCCAGCTGCTTCCAGCTCCTGCTCACGTACTTGTAGCTGCTTCAGGTTGGTTTGGGGGTCAGGGAGGAGACCTGCTGAGCTTTACTGTGGCCTCTCTGTAAGGGCAGTGTAGTGTTGAGACCTGGTTAAGACATCAGACTCTGCAACTAGTTAGTGAGTGGCTTTCAGTTCTGCCACTCACTAACTCTGTAGCCTGGGGCAGTTCCTTAGGCTGTCGCTTTTCTGTAGAATGGGGATAATGATAGTGCTTCTCTCAAAATGTTGGTGTAAAGAGTCCATGAGCTAATATACACATACAGTAGGCCTGGAAATACAAGTGTACTAACTCCTGTACATGGCATAAGTTACACAGACACCCATTTCTGGTTTTGTCCCCCCCCCCCCAAGATAGATAGATAGATAGATAGATAGATAGATAGATAGATAGATAGATTTATTTATTTATTTAAAAGGCAGAGTGACAGGCAGAGGGAGAGACAGAAAGAGAAAGGAATCCTTCCATCTGCTGGTTCACTACTCAAATGGCTGCAGTGGCCAGGGCTGGACCAGGCGAAAGCCAGGAGCCAAGAACTCCATCCTGGTCTCCCCTGTGGATGGCAGGGATCTAAGTATCTGCCTCCCAGATACATTAGCAAGAAATTGAGTTGGAAACACAGAGTAGCTAAGACTCACTGTGCCACAACACTTGACACAGATTTACCATTTTTTAGTGTACTGTTTAGTGACATTAAGTCCATTCACATTGTCACAGCCGTCACCTGCACCCATTTGTAGAGCTTTTTCATCCTTCTGTGCTGAAACTCCTGCCACCTGAGCCCCTGGTAGCCTCTGATCTCCCTTCTTTCTCTGTGAATTTGACCACTATAGGTACTGCCTGTAAGTGGAATTACATCTTCATGTCTGGTTTATTTCACTAAGTATAATGTCTTCAAGGCTCATTGATGGTATAGCATGTATCAGGAATTTTTAACAGTGAATAGCGTTCCATAGTATGTATATGCCACATATGTTCATGCATTCATCTATTAATGAACACCTGGGTTGTTTCCACCTTGTAACGATTGTGAATAATGTTGCTGTGATCATTGGTATACAGGTGTATTTATGAGTTTCTGCCTTCATTTATTTTGGGGAAATAACAAGAAGTAGAATTGCTAGATCATATGGTAATTCTATGTTTGATTTTTTTTTTGAGGACCCAACATACTGTTTTCCACAGTGACCGTACTGTTTTTTACATTCCCACCAGCAATGTGAGAGGGTATCTACATCCTTGTCAACATGTATTATTTTCTTGTTTTGATAATGGTTTATACAATAGCTTGTATAAGCAGCCTACCTTCTAGGTCTTTTCTTAGTTTTTTGTTGTTATTCTTGTTTTTAGAGATATTTATTTACTTACTTGAAAGGCAGGGTGACAGAGAGAGATCCTGTACCTGCTGGTTCACTCCCCAAATGGTGCAACAGCTGAGACTGGTCCAGGTCAAAACTAGGAGCCCAGAATTCAATCCTGGTCTCCCACATGGGTAGCCGAGGCCCAGGTATTTGGGCCATCTTCCACTGCTTTCCCAGGTGCATTATCAGGTAGCTGGATCAGATGCAGAGCAGCCAGGACTAGAACTGGCACCGGTGTCACAACACTGCCCCGCCTAGAAGGCTTTACAGACCTGTGCTAAGGTCTCCAGCTTTCTAAGCTCAGAAACCACCATCCTTAGTAAAGCAGAAGGTAGTCTCACTCTCAGGTACTGAATCTGATAACCAAGAGTCACACTTCACATACTTCGGATGTTTTTCCTTCTTTGGAAAAATGATGGACTGGGCTTGGGTCTGATTCTGATCTAGTCATCTATGATGTGGTAAGGACAGGCTCTCAGGAAGCCAGTGAAACCAGGCTATGATTTCCCTTCACAGTTGACTTGGTGTTCCTTTCACTACTGCTGGCTGGGATCAGAAATCTATTTGCTGCCCGCTGAGTCAGAGCTAGGGCAGCCCATTCACCTAGCTCTGTGCCAGGATCCTGGCATGCCTGGGACATTGCTGGCCCAGGGCAGCCTGGAGGAGCAGTGGTGTATCCGTGTCTGCCAGTGTGCCTCTCTGAGATGACCTTTTGTAATTGTTCTTCACACTCATGATATGCTTACTTTATAATTTAAGTCTGAGGTGCCGACTTGTCTCTCTATTTGTGAGTTCTTGGCAAGTCCTGCGTTGTAGTCCCTCATTACTACCAGGATATTTGATGAACATGTTTCTCCTTAAAGAAAAACAGCTAGCAGCTGGGGCTGTGGGTTAGTGGGTAAAGCTGTCGCCTGCAGTGCTGGCATCCCCTATGGGCTCCGGTTTGAATCCCGGCTGCAGTTCCAATCCAGCTCTCTGCTATGGTCTGGGAAAGCAGTAGAAGCTGGCTCAGGTCCTTGGGCCCCTGCAGCCACGTGGGAGACCCAGAAGAAGCTCTAGGCTCCTGGCTTTGGATCAGCCCAGCTTCAGCCATTGCTGCCATCTGGGGAGTGAGCCAGCAGATGGAAGACCTCTCTCTCTCTCTCTCTCTCTCTCTCTCTCTCTCTGCCTCTGCCTCTGCCTCTGCCTCTCAGTAACTCTGCCTTCAAATAAATAGATCTTTAAAAAGAAAAAAAAAATAAAGAAAAACAGCCAAATAATAGTCTAAACTTACTCAGTTTTTTCAACCTGGGCAATTAAAGGTTAAGTTTCCTGCATCTCTGAGCCACGCTTTCTGTTGGGCGCATAATTCTGTCTCTCTGTCTCTCTCTCTCTCTCTCTCTCTTTTTTTTTTTTTTTTTTTTTTTTTTTAGATTTTTAAAAGATTTGTTTATTTGAGAGGCGGGGGGGGGGGGGGTCCTCCATCTACTGCTTCACTCCCCAAATGGCTGCCACGGCTGGAGTTGGGCCAATCCAAAGCCAGGAGCCAGAAGCTTCTTCCAGGTCTCCCATGCAGATGCAGGGGCTCAAGGACTTTGCGTATCTTCCATTGGTTTCCCAGGCCACAGCAAAGAGCTGGATTGGAAATGGAGCAGCCAGGACTCAAACTGGCGCCCATATGGTATGCTGGCACCGTAGGCGTCAGATTTACCCGCTATGTCACAAGACTCCCATAATTCTCTTGGCATCTCCTGTCTTCCCAAGTGTCCTCAGGCTAAGACACTGGAAGCTTAGAGGCTTTGAGTCCTCATGGTGGTTGAGTCTTGGCATCAGCCTGCCTCAAAGCTGGTGCAAGTCCAGGACAGATAGATCAAAAGCCAAGCCCTCTGTTTTTTTGTTTTGTGTGTGTGTGTGTGTGTGTGTTGTTTGATTTGTTGTCTTTTTGTTTTTGTTTTTTTTTTTTTTTTTTTTTGGACAGGCAGAGTGGATAGTGAGAGGGAGAGAGACAGAGAGAAAGGTCTTCATTTTCTGTTAGTTCACCTCCCAATGGCCGCTGCGGCCAGCGTGTTGCAGCCGACACACCGCACTGATCCAAAGCCAGGAGCCAGATGCTTCTCCTGGTCTCCCGTGGGGGTGCAGGGCCCAAGCATTTGGGCCATCCTCCACAGCACTCCTGGGCCACAGCTGAGAGCTGGCCTGGGAAAGGAGCAACCCGGACAGAATCTGGCACCCCGAGTGGGACTATAACCCCGTGTGCCAGCGCCGCAGGCAGAGGATTAGCCTATTGAGCCATGGCGCTGGCCGAAGACCTCTGTTTTAACACCTCACTCCCTTAGGCCTTTATAGATACCAAGTACTAGCAAAACGTCAGCTACATTGGTCTCCTCTGAGGAGCAGAGGTGAGCATGAGACTATGCCAACAAAAAAGAATAAACCTCCTCTCTGATTAATTTTTTTTATTTGGCAGCAGAGTTAGAGAGAGAGACAGAGAGAAAGTTCTTCCTTCCATTGGTTCACCCCCCTTATGGCTGCTGCGGCCAGCACGCTACGCCGATCCAAAGCCAGGAGCCAGGTGCTTCCTCCTGGTCTCCCATGCGGGTGCAGGCACTTGGTCCATCCTCTACTGCCTTCCCAGGGCACAGCAGAGAACTGGACTAGAAGAAGAGCAACTGGGACTAGAACCCGGGGCCCACATTAGATAGCGGCGCTGCAGGCAGAGGATTAACCAAGTGAGCCACAGAGCCAGCCATCCCCTCTGATTAAAAAAAAGATAGAGATTTACCACACCCAACTTGGGTGTTACCTTAGACACTTCCCTCACCCTGGAGCACTGAACAGAGTTCCCTGACCACACCCAGCACATCCTTCTGGGTATTCACTGAAAGAGTAGACATTCCACTAAGACACAGAGGCATAGTCCAAAGATGAAAACCATCATGGGGGGAAAAAAGTATCACCACAAATACCTAGTAATAGACAACAGCAGTTCAAGAAACAAGAATAAGGAAGACAACATGGTGCCCCTAAAAGAACACTTCAGTACTAGAATGTGAAGATGAAGAAATTAATGAAATGCCAGAAACGGAATTAAAAAATTGATTGTAGGATTACTTAGAAGTAATCAGAAGCAAATTCATGAACTAAAGAAATCGGTGCATGACATGAATGAAAAATGTTCCCATGGAATTTAGATTTTAAATGGAAATCAAAATGAAATATTAGAAACGAAGAATTCAGTAAAACAAATTAAAAATGCATACAGACTTCATGAGGCAGAACAAAGAATATCCAAGTTAGAAGACAGATCTCTGGAAATTCTATAAAAAACTAGAATTAAGAAAACTAAAAAACAATGTTGGAGATTTATGAGATACTGTCAGATGACCCAGAATATGGATCTGGTGAGTTTTTGAAGGTGTGGAAAGAGAGAATGGTTTAGAAGGCCTTTTTATTGAAATAACTACAGAAAAATTCCCTAATTTGGAGAAAGAAAGGGATGTTTAAGTACAGGAATAATATAGAATTCCTAATAGATATTACCAGAAAATGTCTTCACCACAACACATTGTAGTCAAACTCTCCACAGTAAAACATAAAGAAAAGACTCTAAAATATGCAGAAGAGAAATGCCAGATTACTTTAAGATGATCTCCAATTAAACACACAGCGGACTTCTCATCAGAAACCCTACAGGCTAGGAGAGAATGGCAAAACATATTCCAAGTCTTAAGAGAAAAAAACTGTCAACCCAGAATACTGAACCATGCAAAGTTCTCATTTAAAATGGAGGTGAAATAAAGACCTTCCATAACAAACAAAAATTGAAAGAATTTGTGAGCACTGGTCAAGCGTGACAAAAGATACTTAAGGATGTGCGAAACACAGAAACTGGGTCATCACTATGAAAGAAGAAGGCAGAAACTCTCCCAGTAAAAGTACAAAGTAAATCCAAAGTAAACAATAGGAATATTTATGGAAAAACGACAAGGCTGTTGAATGTAAATAACCTCAACCCTCAGCTCCTGGCTCCTGGCTTTGGGTCAGCTCAGCTCCAGGCATTGGGCCATCTGGGGAGTGAACCAGCAGATGGAAGACACCTCTCTCTCTCTCTCTCTCTCTCTTTCTCTCTCTTTCTCTCTCTTTCTCTCTCTTTCTCTCTCTTTCTCTCTCTTTCTCTCTCTTTCTCTCTCTCTCTCTCTCCACCTCTCCGTCTCTCTGTGTGTAAATCTGACTTTCAAGTAAATAATAAATCTTTCAAAAAAAATAAAGAAATGTTAATGGATCTAAAAGAAGACAGACTGCAATACAATAGTACTGGGGGACTTTAGTACTCCACTTTCAGCAATGGACAGATCAGTCAGACAGAAACAACAGAGTTAATTGACACTATAGACCAAATGAGCCTAATCAATATCTACAGCACTTTCCATCCGACAGTTGCAGAATATACATTTCCTTTTTCTAGGACTGACCACATACTAGGCCATAAAGCAAGTCTCAACAAATTCAAAAAAATCAAAATCATACCATGCATCTTCTCTGACCACAATGGAATGAAGCAGAAAATCAACAACTCAAGAATCTCTAGAATATATGCAAACACGTGGAGACTGAACAACATGTTCCTGAATAGAGAAATCATGACATTTCTGGAAATAAACGAAGACCACTGTACAACGTATCAGAACTTATGGGATACAGCAAAAGCACTGTTAAGAGGAAAGTGTAGCAGTTGGTGCCTACATCAAGAAATTGGAAAAACACCAAATAAATGAGCTATCAAGGTGTCTCAAGGACCTAGAAAAACAACAGCAAACCAAACCCAAAACTAGTAGGAGAAAAAAATAACTAAAACTAGAGAAGAAATTAAAAAAATGAGCCAAAAAATAATGCAAATGATCAGTGAAATGAAGAGTTGGTTTTTTGAAAATAAAAACAAAATTGACACACCATTGGCTCAACTAACCCAAAAAAAAAAGGGGGGGGGGGGAGACCAAAACCAATAAAAAAGGAAATGTAACAGCACATACCACAGATAAAAAGAATCCTCAGAAATTACTGCAAAGAGCTGTATGCCAACAAATAGGGAAACCTAGAAGAAATGGATAGATTCCTGGACACATACAACCTACCCAGTTTGAGCCATGAAGAGATAGAAAACCTAAACAGACCCATAACCAAGATGGAAATTGAATCAGTAATGAAGACCCTCCCAGCAGAGAAAAGCCCAGGACTGGATGGCTTCATTGCTGAATTCTACCAGCCATTTAAAGAACTAACTCCAATTCTTCTCAAGCTATTCAAAACAATTGAAAGGGAGGGAATCCTTCCAAACTCCTTCTATGAAGCCAGCATCAACTTAATTCCTAAACCTGAGAAAGATACAACAGAGAAAGAGAACTACAGACCAGTTTCCCTGGTGAACATAGACGCAAAAATCCTCAACAAAATTCTAGGCAATCTAATCCAACAACACATCAGAAAGATCATTCAGCCAGACAAGTGGGATTTATCCCAGATATGCAGGGATGTTCAACATTCGCAAATCAATCATTGTGATATGTCACATTAACAAATTGAAGAACAGAAATCATATGATTATCTCAATAGATGCAGAGAGAGCATTTGATAAAATATAACACCCTTTCACAACGAAAACCTTAAATAAATTGGGTAGAGAAAGAACATTCCTCAACACAATCAAGGCAATTTTTTGCAAACCAGTGGACAGTGTCCTGTTGAATGGGGAAAAGTTGTAAGCATTCCTGCTGAGATCCAGAACCAGACAAGAAGCCCACTCTAACCATTACTATTCAGTATAGTCCTGGAAGTTTTAGCCAGAGGCATCAGGCAAGAAAAAGAAATCAAATGGATACAAATTTGGAAGAAGGAAGTCAAATTATCCCTATATGCAGGTCACATTCTATATACAGTGGATCCAAAAGACTTCACTAAGAGACTATTGGAATTAATAGAATAGTTTGGTAAAGTGGCAGGATATAAAATCATAACACAAAAATCAATAACCTTTGTAACACAGACAATGCCACGGCTGAGAAGGAACTTCTAAGGTCAACCCCATTCACAATAGCTGAAAAAAAGATAAAATATTTTGGAATAAATTTAATATCATGAAAATGTCCATACTACTGAAAGCAATTTACAGTTTCAATTTGATGCTAATCAAAATACCAAGGGCATCATTCTCAGATATGGAAAAAATGATGCTGAAATTCATATGGAAACTTAGGAAACCCCGACTAGCTTAAACAGTCTTACACAAGAAAAACAAAGCTGGAGGCATCACAATACCAGATTTCAAGAGAAGCTACAGGGATTTTATAATCAAAACTGCCTGGTACTGGTATAAAAACAGATGGATAGACCAATGGAGCAGAATAGAAATGACATAATTCAATCCAAGCATCTACAACCAACTTATCTTTGATAGAGGAACTAAAATCAATCTCTGGAGCAAAGACATCTCTTCAACAGATGGTGCTGGGAAAACTGGATTTCCACATGCAGAAGTATGAAGCAAGACCCCTACGTTATACCTTACATGAAAACCCATTCAAAATGGATCAGAGACCTAAATCTATGACCCAACACCATCAATTAGAGAACACTGGGGAAGTCCTGCAAGACACTGACTTAGGCAAAGACTTCTTGGAAAAGACCCCAGAGGCACAGGCAGCCAAAGTCAAAATTAACAAATGAGATTACATCAAATTGAGAAGCTTCTGTTCTGCAAAAGTAACGATCAGCCAAGTGAAGAGGCAACCGACAGAATGGGAGAAATTATTTGCAAACGACCCAGTTTGATAAAGGATTAATAACCAGAATATATAAGGAGATCAAGAAACTCCACAACAACAAAACAGACAACTCAGTTAAGAAATGGACAAAGGACTTAAACAGGCATCCTTCAAAAGAGGAAATCCAAATGGCCAACAGACACATGAAAAAATGTTTGGGATCACTAGCCATCAGGGAAATGCAAATGAAAACCACAATGAGGTTTCACCTCATCCCAGTTAGAATGACTTTCATACAAAAATCAACAAACAACAAATGCTGTCAAGGATGTGGGGAAAAAGGTACTCTAATCCCACCTGTTGGTGGGAATGTAAATTGGCACAGCCACTGTGGAGGACAGTATGGAGATATCTCAGAAATCTAAATATAGACCTACCAAATGGCCCAGCCATCCCACTCCTGGGAATTTACCCAAGGGAAGTGAAATCAATAAATGAAAGCATTATCTGTCCCCATGTTTATTGCAGCTCAATTCACAATAGCTGAGATATGAAATCTACCCAAATATCCATTAACTGAAGACTGGATAAAGAAATTATGGGATACGTACACCATGGAGTACTACACAGTGATTTAAAAAATGAAATCCTGTTGTTTGCAACAAATTGGATAAATGTGGAAAACATCATACTTAGTCAAATAAGCTGGTCCCAAAAGGCCAAATACCATATGTTCTCCCTGATCTGTAATAACCAATAGAGCACCTGAAAGGTAATCTATAAAAGGGAAATTAACACTTAGAGATGCAGTGACTTTGAACAGCCCTTGTCTTGAATGTTGGGAAACATTTTGTTGTTGTTGTTGTTGAATTTGTTGAATTCTTTACTTAGTGTAGAGTTAATTGTATGTTATAAAGTTAATTGAAAATAAATCTTGGCCGGCGCCACGGCTCACTAGGCTAATCCTCCGCCTTGCAGCGCTGGCACACTGGGTTCTAGTCCCGGTCGGGGCGCCGGATTCTGTCCCGGTTGCCCCTCTTCCAGGCCAGCTCTCTGCTGTGGCCAGGGAGTGCAGTGGAGGATGGCCCAAGTCCTTCGGCCCTGCACCCAAGGGAGACCAGGAGAAGCACCTGGCTCCTGGCTTCGGATCAGCGCAGTGCGCCGGCCGCAGTGCGCCGGCTGTGGCGGCCGTTGGAGGATGAACCAACGGCAAAGGAAGGAAGAAGACCTTTCTCTCTGTCTCTCTCTCACTATCCACTCTGCCTGTCAAAAAAAAAAAAAAAAAGAAAAAAGAAAAGAAATCTTAGTAAAAAATAAGAATGAGAATAGGAGAGTGAGGACAAAGAAGGATAGGAGTATGGGGTGGGGCAGGTACAGTGGGAAGAATCACTATGTCTTTAAAGTTGTGTTTATGAAATGCAGGAAGTTTGTATTCCTTAAATAAAAAGTTTCTGGGGGAAAAAATAAAAAAAAGAAAATCTTTCTCTAAACAGGTAAACAGGGAAATTAAAAATAAGAAATAAGCTCCAGTTTTGTACTCAGGGAACGTGAATGAAACTCAGGTGCTGCCATTCTCTTAATCATTTACCCTGGCCGGGGCCATGGCTCAGTTAGCTAATCCTCCGCCTGTAGCGCCGGCACCCCAGGTTCTAGTCCTGGTTGCTCCTCTTCCAGTCCAGTTCTCTGCTGTGGCCTGGGAGGGCAGTGGAGGATGGCCCAAGTGCTTGGGCCCTGCACCCGCATGGGAGACCAGGAGAAGCACCTGGCTCCTGGATTCAGATTGGCACAGCGCTGGCCGTAGCGGCCATTAGGGGGGTGAACCAATGGAAGGAAGACCTTTCTCTCTGTCTCTCTCTCTCTCACTGTCTATAACCCTCTGTCTGTCTCTCTTTCACTGTCTAACTCTGCCTATCAAAAAGAAAAAATAATAATATTTTGCCCTTAGGAAACAGATGCCCGTTTGAACCACCTTCAGCAAAGAAAGAGGTTTTTTGGAAATATGTAAGGATCTGCTAGGATCCAGAAAAGGGATCTGGAGTAGACTGGAACAGGCTTGTCACAGACTGCACTCTGTCTGCATCTCCCTTCCCGTCCTTTCCAGCTTTGCTGTGCCGGTGGTTTCCTGAGGCCTAGCTTTAATTCCTTTCTACTTCAAGCATTCAACAAAACCTAACTTGGTTTTACAATGTACTAAGTCCCGATTTGTGCGAGATGTAGTGGGCTCAGTAATCAGGTAGGTGCTGCTTTTCCAGTGGGTCCTGGCTGTGGGGAGCCCCTTGGAACATGAACCCCAGGAAATGGGGTTGGTAGAAGAAACACGGCATCTCTGGAGTGATAGCTGTTAATACCTGTGAACTTCAGTGAGCCTCAGTCCCCTCCCTTTATTGATGTTAATTTTAAAGAGGAAGAGAGAGACTGGTCTCCCATCCACTGGTTTACTCCTCGAATTCCTTTAACACCCACGGCTGGTGAAACCAGGAACGTGGAACTCAATCCAGGTTTCCAACTAGGATGGCAGGGACTCAAGTACATGGGGCATTGCCTGCTCCCTCCCAGAATGCACATTAGCAGGAAGCGTGAATTGGAAGCAGAGCCAGGACTCGAACCTCAAACCTAGGCACTTTGGCATGGGATGCAGTCCTCCCAAGTAGCATCGTAATCACTGTGCCAGATGCTCAGTCCATCTCCTCATGTGTGTGAAATAACGGTGGTGTCTCCCATCAGTTATGGTGACGATCAGATGAGACGAAGTCCATAAGTTTTTTTTCTTAGAAAGTTTTGCACCATGGTTAGAGACAAATCAAGTAAAGAAGTTATTTAAACATCATATGTTGCATCATACATGATGTTTTGTGAATTAACAGGATCTGTTTTTGGAAGAAGTATCCATAATATTGTGCTCAATGCCATGATAATTACATATAATGAATTATTCCAGTTAAAAACAACTTTAAGTAGTGTAACCATACAACATAACACAACATATTTAAATTGCTCCAAAATGTAAAATTAGGAAGAGGTTGAGAAAGCAGCAGTTGTTTGAGCGCCTGTTATGTGCTAGGCCATCCAGGGTGTAAAGAAAGGTGCCTGGGACTCAGAGGTATTGGTCTCCTGTCCTTGCCGAGCTTCTATCAGACTATAAGAAAGCATGGCGGAGGAAATGGTGGAAGGAATCAGTAGTGCAGGGAAGGTGGCAAGGAATTGGTAGCCTGGTGATAAATAAAGATACATGAGAGATGTGGTGGGCTCTTCCTGGAAGGGGTGCTTTCTGGAAGAAGTCGGGATCTCAGAGGTGGATGGAATCGAGCAGGCAGCCGGGAGAGAGTAAGTGCTTCAGGCACTGATAGGCAAAGCCTTGAGAGGCAGGTGGAAGATGGTGTTGAGAAGAGACGTCAAGACCAAGGGAGGTAGGCTTTGAATGCCAGCCTGAGCAGGTCAGGCTGTATTCTCTGGAGCTTTTACAGGTCCTGGAGCTAAGGAATTTGGGAGGCAACATTTTTGGCAGATTAATTTCCCCAGTGCCCGTGAACAAAGTGGGCTTGAGAAGACCCAGTGACCTCCCCTCCCACCTCCCGTGCCTCCTTCCAGAGACACTGCAGAAACACTGTGATGGGAGTGCCTCTTGCCACCAACAAGAGATTTCACTGTGTGTGTTCCACTCTTCTCATTGTCTTTAAACATTGATGCTTTAAAATTATAGCTGTTTTCTACTTTGTCTTTCTCCACCTGCCACATCAAATACATAAAAGCAGCATTAAACTATTTGCAGTGGCCTTTGATGTTGTAGCCCCTCCCCCATTTTTTTCTTTTAAATATTTATTTATTTGCAAGGCAGAGCTACAGAGAGGCTGAGGCAGAGAGAGAAAGGTCTTCCATCTGCTGGTTCACTCACCAGTGGTCACAACGGCCGGAGCTGAGCTGGTCCTAAACTGGGAGCCAGGAGCTTCTTCCAGGTCCCCCACATGGGTATAGGAGTCCAAGGACTTGGCCCATCTTGCACTGCTTTTCCAGGCTATATCAGAGAGCTGGATTGAAAGTGGAGCAGCCAGGACTCAAGCAGCACCCATACAGAATGCCGGCACTGCAGGCAGTGGCTTTATCCACTACGCCACAGCGCCAGCCCCACCCCCCCCAACTTGTTTTTAAGCCACTCCTTTAGTGGGCCTGTGTAATGTAACATAATGCTTTGCATATTAGCAGGAGTGATTATTTGGGGCCAGCACTTTGGCCCCTGCACCCACATGGGAAACCCAAAAGAAGCTCCAGGCTCCTGACGCCAGTCAGCCAAGTTCTGGCCGTTGTGACCATTTGGGGAGTGAACCAGCGAGTGGAAGGCTTCTCTTTCTTTCTACCTCTGCCTCTGTGTAACTCTGCCTTCCAAATAGATAAATAAATCTTTTTTAAAAAGATTTTTATATTTGAAAGACAGAGTTAGAGAGAGAGGTAGAGACAGAGAGTTTTCCAAAAATGTGCTGGTTCACTCCCCAAATGGCCGCAGTGGCCGTAGCCACGCTGATCCAAAGCCAGGAGCCAGGAGCTTCTTTTGGGTCTCCCAGATGTGTGCAGGGGCCAAGGATTTGGGCCATCTTCTCCTGCTTCCCCGGGCCATAGCAGAGAGCTAGATCAGAAGAGGTGCAGCTGGGACTAGAACTGGCGCCCAAATGGGATGCTTGCGCTTCAGACTAGGGCTTTAACTCGCTGTGCCACAGCACCGGCCCTAATAAATGAATCTTAAAAAAAAAAAAATTATCCTTTGTTAGTACTGATCATTGAGGACTCGTGTCTTCAGTGAGAGAGAGAGAGGAGGGGAAGGAGCAGTAAGCAGGGAAGAATGTGTTGTGTTGTGTGTGTTGTGTGTGTTGTGTGTGTGTGTGTGTTGTGTGTATGCTGCCAGGAGGGTATTTCCTATTCTGAACAATGACGGTCAGCAGTGGTGGGATTTGTTGCAGTGTTTGTTACAGCCAGGATGAGTTGTTCTGGAGGTAGACTTGAAGGAGTAGTGGGTCCCGGGAGCAGAGGCTGGCTGTGCCTCACTGCAGCAGTTTACACCTACCCCGGCTCAGGCCTCCCCTTGGTGGGAAGATCAGTGCAGCCCTGAGTGCTGATTTGTGCACCCATGCCCGGCTGAGCTGAAGTCTGGCCACAGTGTCCAGCTTGTAGATTTTTCTGGTTGCAGTGCAGTATATTTGGTCTTCTCTTAATGCCATGGAAAGTAAGGTTTCCTGTTTTCCATATATTGTCTTGGGAAACTTAAAAAATAATTCATTATGAATTAAAGTTGTGGAAGATATTAAACTACAGAATAATTATTCTGGATAAAAACTTGAATTTGCATCTGTTTTGTTTTATTTGCTGAGGGTCAGGAATATCCTAGTGACTGTTCACAGGTACCTGTGAGGCTGAAACGAGGACACAGCAAAGTCTGCCTTAGTGAAGGAGCTCGGATGCTCTGCGGTAACTTGCTGCTTGTGTGCTGGGGTTGTAATCGCAGCCACTGGGGGGACCCCGCTTCCTGATTCAGAGGGCAACTTTGAAGCCCTGGTCAGCCTGGATCCTGTGTTACCATGCTCCTCAAGAACAGAAGAACTTTGCTGTGCCTGCCTCTGGTAACCGTATTGTTTTTCCAGGTCACAGTTCTTTCAGAGTCTGCAGCCTTGCTTTTCTTCTCCTCCTCAGGCATATTCAGAACATGAGCGAGATTAAGACTGATGTTGGCCGGGCTCGGGCGTGGATAAGGCTGTCTCTAGAGAAGAAGCTCCTGTCACAGCATCTCAAGCAGTTACTCTCTAACCAGCCCCTCACCAAGTAAGATACGGCCTTCTAAGACCTCCTGTTGCCCTGAACTGTGTAGTTACACAGCAGATCACTGCACCGATGTGGCTTCTCAGGCGTGAACTGACATGCCTGGGTACTCGCATCCTTCTTGTCTTAATAGCACATGCCTCAGAAACTCCTCCTTGACAAAGTGCTTGATCATTTCTGGGAGAAGACACCAAATAATTCACTGCCTTCTAAATAGAGGAAAGGCTAACTGGTCCATCCAAGCTGTCCATCAAATGCGAAAGAAATATATAAGCCTCATAGTGCAAAACTCATAGCAAAACCTGGAGTGGAAGAAGAGCAGATGCAGCTCCAGAGTACAGGTCTTCTTCCGAGAGACCAGTCAAGGGTGTGTCCGTCAGCTGTGGGCTTCTCTAGTGGTTTCCCTTTCCTCTACTGAGGAGCCATCTTGGATGAAATCCATTGTCCAGGTTGCATAATCGGATCTAATGTGAAGGCAGAAGATGTTTAGCTGAGAATTCAGCAGAGGCATCAGACCTGACAGTTTGTTGGAATCCTGGCATGATAACCCAGTGCTTTTTGTACATCTGGCCCTGGGGCATTTGAGAATGAGTCTAACGTCCACAGAGTAGGTTTGATAAAGAATGCAGTGTGACAGAGAGCCTGACCTGGGTATCAGTGTCTGACTTCTCTTCTAATTATGAAAGTCATCCATGCCCATTGTGGCTATGGAACAGAGGAGAAAGTCAAGGTCATTTGTAATTCTGCTTCATAAAAAAGAACACCAAGTATCTCCTATGCTTGCTTTCTTCCATGCATTTTCTGTTAGTTGAGATTATGCTAAGTTGGCAATTCAGCATTGAGAAACATTTCACTGTACCACAGGAGTTGAATCTCTGACATCTGGAAACCTGTGTTCGAATTTTGCCTTTACTCTTTACTGTTTGAATGGCTTTACAGAGGATACCTGGTTTGTCTGTGTCTGTTTTCCTTATCCCTAAAATGAGGATGCTAAAATAATTACCTCATAGGATAGTCATGAGAAGTGTGTGTGCCTCAAAACACTTGGGAAAGCACTTAAATGTAAGTGTTCAATAAAATCTATGTATTATTTCTAGTAGGAGTAGTTTTTCTGTTAAAAAGCTTTCTAGATGATGGCACAAACAGTCCCAGCATATGCGAACATCAGGTATCCTCGCTGGGTAAATCCCACATGTGTGAGTAAATCCCACATTGTACACTGAATCCTTACACTGAATTTGAAAAGTAAACTTGATGAGATTAGAGATACGCCTGATTTAAAAGGTTGCGTGCTGAGTTTTCCGTCCCACAGTGTGAGAATGGCTGTACCCCGTGCCTGTGCACTCCTGCATCCTTGTTAGTTTGATCACCAAAGTGGACCCACAGGGGCTTCTTCCTTTAACGACAAGTTAGATTGAAAGTGTTTTTATTAACCGTGGAGTGTTCGTCTGTGAATTTTTGGTTCTTTGAAGAATAAAGTTTCTCACCATTGTTTGTCTAAGTGGAGGTGTTTGCTTTTAATCAAGACACAATGGAAAGCAGGAAGAGCACCTCATACCATTGTTTGTGCTTGCCTGACCCTTCTAGGAAGCTCTACAAACGGTACGCTTTTCTGCGTTGTGAGGAAGAGCGCGAGCAGTTCCTCTACCACCTTCTCTCCCTCAATGCCGTGGACTACTTCTGCTTTACCAGCGTGTTCACCACCATCAGTAAGTCTGGAGAACCGCCTGGCGCAGGGACAGGCACCACATGACTAAAGGAATAAACGCATTTGAGCTTTAAAAGGGACATATATCCCAGTACAGTGAGCGCACCCAGATCTCCGCTAGGGAAGAAGCTGTTGCCCAGCTAGGAATGCTGCCCGTGACAGCCTCGGCTGTCAGCCTGGGTGGGGAGAGCACCTCCCTTCCACCAGCATCCGAGGACTGACCCCAGGGCGGTCCCTGATCCCCACTGCCCCCTCATTGAGACCACGATGTGACCAGCAAGCGTCTCCCTCACCCCATCCTGCTGGCTTTCTCACATGCAGGTCTAGGAGTAGCATTGCTTGCCAGTTTCTTCCTTTCTTTAAAGTTTGTTACAGTTACAGTTGTTTTTATTTTTTTACAAGTGAGAGTGGGGCAGATATTGTGGTGCACCAAGTTACACCATCGCTTAGGACGCTGTCATCCGACATTGGTATGCCAGTTGCAGTCCCAGATACTCCCAAGTTTGCTTTTTTTTTTTTTAATAAAGATTTATTTATTTATTTGAAAGTTGGAGTTAAACAGAGAGAGAAGGAGAAGCAGAGAGAGAGAGATACATCTTCCATCTGCTGGTTCACTCCCCAGTTGGCTACAACGGCCGGAGCTGCGCCGATCCGAAGCCAGGAGCCAGGAGCTAGGAGCTTCCTCTGGGTCTCCCATGCAGGTGCAGGGACCCAAGAACTTGGGCCATCTTCTACTGCTTTCCCAGGCCGCAGCAGAGAGCTGGGTTGGAAGAGGAGCAGCCAGGACTTGAACCGGTGCCCAATGTGGTATTTTGGCACTGCAGGCGGCAGCTTTACCTGCTGCACCACAGCACCAACCCCACTCCCGAGTTTCTGATCCAGCTTCCTGCTAATGTTCCTGGGAGGCAGCTTCAGTTTGTACCACACATTTTGGGAGATCTGGATGGAGTTCCTAGCTCCTGACTTTGACCTGGCCTAGCACTGCCTCTCACTGGCATTTGAGTTGTGAACCAGTAGTAGATGAAAGATTTCTTTCACTAATACTCTTGACTTTCAAATAAAATAAATAAATATTTCAGAAAAAGAAAAAAAAAAAAGGAACAGAGAAAGAGAAGTGTGTTCCAGCTATTGGTTCACTCCTCAGATGCCCACAACAGCCAGTGCTGGGCCAGACCAAAGCCAGGAGCTGGGAACTACATTCAGATCTCCCACATGGATGGCAGGGACCCCAAGTACTTGAGCCACCACCTGCTGCCTGCTAGGTACCCCAGCAGGAAGCTGGGTCAGAAGCAGAGGTGCCGGGACTCCAGCTGGCTCTCAGATGCAGAATGTGGGCATCCTGAGCAGCAGCTCAACTACCGCACCGCATGGCCTGCCCTGTGCTTGCCGGTTTCTAACTCTGTCTGTGTTCCGGGAA
This sequence comes from Oryctolagus cuniculus, assembly GCF_964237555.1. NCBI lineage: Eukaryota > Metazoa > Chordata > Mammalia > Lagomorpha > Leporidae > Oryctolagus > Oryctolagus cuniculus. The sequence goes on along the minus strand of NC_091440.1, from coordinate 127,669,411 downwards.
AGCCAGTTGATGGGAAATGTCACCTAGGATGATGTAAAGAAATGTATTGAGTAAATATCCCAATATTGTATCTAAAACCTCTACATTCAAGGAATCAGTTTATAATAATTATAATAGGGGCTAGCGCTGTGGCGTAGCAGGTATAGCCAGCACCTGCAGCCCTGGTATCTTTGTGGGTGCTGGTTCAAGTCCCAGCTGCTCCATTTCTGATCCAGCTCCCTGCTAATGTACCTGGGAAAGCAGCAAAGGATAGCCCAAGTGCTTGGGCCCCTGCACCCACATGGGAGACCCGGAAGAAGCCCTGGCCGTTGGGAACATTTGGAGGGTGAACCAATGGATGGAAAAGCTCTCTGTCATTCCCTCTCTCTGTCTTTCCCTCTCTCTGTGTCTCTTTGTAACTCTGCCTTTCAAATAAATGAATAGACATAAAAAAAAAAAAAACTTACGTAACTGAACGTCCCTGAGCTTTGATGATTCAGGAAAACTTCAGGAGGAGATGCTGATGGGAGATGTGTTTTTGATGGAAAGCTGGATTACAACATTTATTCTTTATACCATTTCTAATCCTCACTTGCAGGAGGAGGTCCCTTCCCTCCTCTGGAGGACTTTTCCTTGCATCACTTAGGAATTGTGTTCAACTACAGGGATCAGAAACTTGAAAAGCAGGGGTTGAAGCCACTGATTTTTCTTGCATAATAAGAAGTCTCAAGGCGGGCAGCTTGCTGTGCTGTCCTGACTCCACCCCGTCCCTTCTCTTCTGCACCCTCTGTGCGTGCTGGTTGCCTCATGGTCACAGGGGGGTTCTTAACATAGCTTGCAGCAGGAAGGAGGGTGGGGGGCAGGATCTGTGCCAGAAAAACAGTTTTCTCAAAAAGATCCCAGTAGCATCACTGTCACGTCAGTGGCCAGAACTGTGTAGATCTTGGCTTGATAGTCTCTGCTGGAGGCAGGCAAGGAAAAGGGAGCTGGAGTGGCTCCCGGGCCAGCCTCTGGTACCTGCCGAGACACTGTCTATCAGGCGACTGTGGAGTCGGAGTCTGAGATGTTCTACAGTTTTAACAGAGAGGAAGTAGCTGCAGGCTTCCTGCACCTGAATAGCTGTTTTAGTTGGAGGACTTGAGACACTTCATGGAAGAAGTCACATGAGTTCATAACAGCGCTTTCTTGTACTGAAACTGAAGTCACCGTGGGTTCTTCACAGCCACGGAACTGCTCACCCAAACTGGCGTTGTTCTGCAGCTCTCGTAGTCCTGGCACTGGAAGGAACGAGAGAGGTCTAGGGCACCAGGAATGAAGCCTTACACTGACCTCCGCCGGTGCCAGTCTCCAACCCTCTTGATTCCAATGGTTATAAACCATGACAAGGGTGCTCTTCCCTGTGACACTGTCTCTCCTTCAGCTAAAATACATGGACAGAAAGCGAGGTTATCTGCCTAGCATAAATCAAGTCGTTTATGTAAAATCAGGGAAACGAACTGTCTGTCCCCTCCTTTCCCTCACCTGTGAATGCTGGTCATGAGCTCCTAGAGTGAGGCTGGGCCTGGGTCCCTGATCCAGGAAATGTCTTTTCATCCCATGTGTTAACCTTGCAAGGGGGCGGGGGGTGGGGGTGGAGGGTGGGCTTTGACATGCCCTCCTATAGCCAGAGAAGCAGAAGTCCCCAGGACACCAACAGGAAAGACTAATTCCAGCCTATTTCTTTAAATAAATAAAACTTTTGGCTCTGAAGGACAGAAATTTGCTGATGGGCCTGCACCACCCCGTTTCTTGGAGGGATGGGATTGGGGCACAGCGGGATTAGGATACACTGGCATTTGAGATGCCTGCATCCCTTATCTGAGTGCCAAGTCCCGTGTCCACTTCAGATCCAGCTTCCTGCTAATGCACCTGGGAGGCAGCAGGTGACGGCTCAAGTTCTTGGGTTCCTGCTGCCCACCTGAGAGACCCAGATGGAGTCTCTGGCTCCTGGCTTCACAGTCTGGTCCAGCCCCAGCTGTTGCGGGCTTGTGGGGAGTGAACCAGTGGGTGAAAGATCTTTTTGCATCTCTGCCTTTTAAATAAATAAATCTTGTAAAGAGAGAGGAGAGAGAGTAGGTAGTGTCTTTCTTGTTCCACTTTTGAGCTAAGGGCTGTGATGGGATGGTGCCATCTAGTGGGTGCCTGGGGAAGAGCCCGCGGAAGGGAGAGCATCTCACACTTTATTGAATGTCCTAGGCTCCTCTTACAGGAATGAAGTTCCCCTGAATGCTTGTCAGGTTGTGATTTGCAGACTTTACAGCATGTCCAGGGTAGAGGTGCCATCATTTGTTATTCATGGCGTTGAATACCATGCTGTAAACTTGGGATGGGAAGGTTATAAAGTACAGAGCAGTAAAGCCCTGCCCAGGGAAATTGGTTATGAGATGCTGGCCAAGAAGTCACCTGCCCCTCTTTTCATATGAAACTGCGTTGGTAACCATTTTACCAACCCAGTTTGCACTCAGTTGATTTTAAAACACACTAACCTGTGAAAATAATACAGAGCAACCCCAAAAGTCATAGGAATTACTGGAAAACTCCAGACGAGTCCGCTTGCCCAGCGCACACAGTAAGCCGGTCACTGACAGTCAGGCTAGTGGGGCAGAGTAGGTGTGCATTGCAGTGCACAGCACTAGGAGCAGGGCAGCTGCCCCTCAGTTCCCAAACTCCCCGAGGGAGTCACTGCAGGGAACCTCACAGTGGAAAGCTGAGGGTGGGAGTGCAGGTTCAGCACGTGCACAGGGTCTCGCTTGGTCAGCGGTGCTTGTGGCCTCCCTTGGATTCGCCTGCGATACTGTGTTCTTTGTGCGGAAAAGCGGGCCCAGACAGTATGGGGCTGCATGCTTCCTTCCCTGGGCCTGGAACACGCCCCCCTCAGCAGAGGAACCCCTCGAGACAACACCGACCATTACTGGAGAGTGTTGCAGGGCCAGTCGCCACACTCCCCCAGCAGCCATAGAGAAAGGGTGAGGACACCTTAAGCCGAGGGTGGGAAACTAGGAGGCTGCGAATTGCTGATATCGTCTATCTGCCTTCGAAACACTTGTATCAGGGTTTGATTTCAAAACACCGTATGGCGCAGCATTCGTATCCTCAGGGGTTCAGGTTGTTTATGAATTTCCAGGGCTGCACATCCCATGCTTGTAGGTGACAGTGCCATCGGTCCAGGGTGATGTGCGTGCGTGGAGTCCACCACCACGAGTACTGGGACCTGGATCTCATCATCCTAGCCTGGGGGAGGTTCTGATCTCATCTTCGTATGAAAGAGTATTTTTAAGATAGAGCGAGACGAGCCGAAGATAGAGCGAGACGAGCCGTTTGTCTGTGAAAGCCGGCGGAGCTCTCGATACATCTTTGTGAGCAGGAGGACTTGGTTCCAGTTCTGCACTGATGCCTGTGTTTCCTCTCAGTGATCCCGTACAGGTCCGTGATCATCCCCATCAGAAAGCTGAGCAACGCCATCATCACCTCACACCCCTGGATCTGTGTGTCCGGAGAGCTGGGGGACACGGGAGTCATGCAGATCCCCAAAACTCTTCTGGAGATGACCTTTGAGGTAGGCTGGCGGACGGCCTTTCTAGTGGAAAGTGTCCTCGTGGTTCTGGGGAAGCCTTCTGATTCTGCTGTTGCAGTGTCCTTGAATCACAGAAAGTAAAGGGACATGCAAGTGTGCAGGGCCATTTTTGTGATGATGTTGTCTTAAGCAGCGTACAGCAGTTTGTTTTGTATTCACCTTGTTTGTTGTTAAGCTCCACTTTGCTCCATGTGCTGGGCTTGACCAGGACCCACTGTGTGATGCCCGGTTCTAGCCCAGGACCAGGCCAGTAGGGAACAGCACGGCGAGTTCATGCCTCGCTGCCTGAACCTCGCCATCCTGGGACAGGAGGAACAGGAGAGCCGGCTCCTGGACCACATGATGACACGTACAGGGTAATTTCAGAAGAACACCTCCAGATATAACAGTCAGTGTTGAGGTATCGGCAATGAAGTAGTTTGTGTGTGTGAGCGCACTTGCAGGCTAATGCTGCTAGCCAGCCAGCTGTTGATTCAGGAGGAGGTTGTAGCAACTGCGTGTAAGTTCTCCTGTTCATTGGGATGTTGGAACAGCAGTTTCTACCAGCAGTCATAATACCCGTCAAAGGACCCATTTTGGCCATATGTCACAGGCCCACAGTTGTCTGTATATAAAATGTTAAAACCCATGGCTTTTCCTTGCCCACCAGTTAGAGTAGAGACTACATTGCTAGGACACAAACTGCCTTGTAAGGCCATTATTGCTCTTTTCAAACTCCCTCTCTTCTCTTTTTTTAAGGTTTATTTATTTATTTGAAAGAGTAACAGCGAAAGTGAGAGAGAGAGAGATCTTCCATCTGCTGGTTGTCTCTCCAAGTGCCTGCAACAGCCAGAGCTGGGCCAGGCCAAAGCCAGGGGCCAGGAACTCTATCCAGGTCTCCCGTGTGTGGCAGAACCCCAGTACTTAAGCCATTATTGTGAACCTTCCAGGCACATGAGCAGGAAGCTGAGTTGGAAGTGGAGTAGCCAAGACTCAGAATGGCACTCCAGTATGGGACGCGTGTGTCCCAAACAGCAGTTTGGCCCGCTGCAGCTCAGCAGCTGCCCTCCGTTTACCTGCTTCCCCTGCAAGATGCTACCCTCTGAGTCGTGAGTCTCAGCTGAGATGCTGTGGTGCCGTCTCACTGTGACACAAGGAAATCATGCGCTTTAAGACCTCAGAGCTCTCGTGTTCCCACAGCACAAAGTCGGTTGTAGTCTGTGATCTTTCCATTATCAGATTTTAGAAGTCAGACTTAATCAGCATTCATTTTTACGATTCCTGTTATCACTACTTTACGTTATACTTGTCCACAAAAGGCCAGTTAGGACATTGATAACTACAGTAGTAGTTTCAGTTATGTGGGTCAACCACAGTCAGAATATATGGCATGGGAAGTTCCAGAAGTAAGCAATTTGTAAGTTTAAATTGTGTGCCACCCTGACCGGTGTGATGAAATCTTACACTGCCTGGCCCAGGATGTGACTCCTTCCTTTGTTCAGTGTATTTGCTTCCAGCCGTAGGTCGCTTAGATCCACTGTTAGTAATATAGCATAGCGTTTCTGTGGATAACTTTATTTTGCTTAACAGTGGGCCCCAAGCACAAAAGCCGTGATACGGAGGAGGCCCTGGGCATACAGCATGAAAGGACAGATGCGCTTGGTCCTGTGCGGCAGCACAGAGGGGCACGGGAGAAGACATGGTGTTACGTAGTTCGGTGCAGTGGAGCTTCGGGCACCCTCCGGCTCTTGGGACATATCCCTAGGGTGGGGGCCTGCGGTATGCCTCCTCCAAATAGCAGCTTCACGGCCTCCCAGTAGATGCCACTGGAGGGCATTTCTGCCTTAGTGTTGTATGGAAACAGAAAGGTGGCCATGTGGTGAGATTTTTAGGTCACTAGTTGTTTTTGCAGTCTCTCTGGAAGTGGGTTTAAATACTCTCCTTTTCTACTCTGCAGTTCCTCTCATTCCTCACTGCATCACCATCTCCATGATTCTTCTGGGTTCCCCAAGTAGAATCTCCTTTCCTTCGCTGGTGTTTTTAAGCACTCGCTGTGTGTCTGGCCTAACACCTGTGCAGCCCACCTCATTTGGTAGTCCGTAGCCTTGTGTTTCCTGTTGTGTTGCGCAGGGGCTCCCTGAGCGCGGGGACAACAAGCGAATGTGTGTGTAGCTGAGCACGTTGTACAGGATGGGTCACTGCAGTTAAGCTGCACATCCTGTCATGTGCTATGGCCACAGCTGAGGGGGAGGGGTGGAAACAGGTGAGTAACCAGCGTCGTGTTCCTACAGTGCCAGAACCTGGGGAAGCTGACCACTGTCCAGATCGGTCACGACAACTCAGGGCTGTTAGCCAAATGGCTGGTGGACTGTGTCATGGTCAGAAATGAGATCACAGGACATACGTACAGGTGAGCAAGTGGCCTTGGGAGCTGTGAGTTCCTTGTTTTGTGACTCTAGGCAAGAAAAGGTTTAAAATTGCTTTCAAAGTGTCCTCACTGTATTCTGAATTTTAGTTTTATTTTGGGTTTTTATTTTGTTATGTTTTCTTTTTGTTTATATAATACAGAACTGTCCCCAAAAATACTTTTCTAAAAAACAGATTGCATTTGTTGTTCTTGCTTAGTCCACAAATGTTGAAAAGATTGCTTTAACTCTGAGAAAAAAGGAACAACAAAGCTCAAAATAATTTCAGTAAGAGGAAAAGATCTCTTGGATTCCGTTAGTTACAGCCAGCACAACTCTGTGGGTGCATGTTCCTGTGTTGTCCTGTGACCTAACTCTCAGATTAATTTGCAGTTTGAAAATATTCCTTCATGAATAGTTAGCGTAGCAGTTAAGATGCTTGTGACCTGTGTCATGGTTACCAGGATTCAGTTCCCAGCTGGCGCCTCTGGCTCCCGACTCCAGCTTCCTGCAGGCCCTGGGAGGCAGCAGCAATGGCTTGAGTAGTTGGGTTCCCGTCACCCACATGAGAGACCTGGATTGCATTCTTCGTTGCAGGCTTCAGCCCCAGACTAGGCCTGGCCATTGTGGACATACAGGGAGAGAACAGGCAGATGGGCGTTCTATCTGTTATCTTTTTCTTTTTCTGCCTCTCAAATAATAAAATTAAAGCTTTATACATTCTTTCCAAAACTAAGTGGAGAGTTTTGATATAGACTAGGAAAAATAAGGAACTCTTGATACTGGAGGATGTTGATGACAATTTGTAACACAGTAGGAAAATGTCATTTTTTAACCTTTTTTAAAGATTTATTTATTTATTTGAAAGGCAGAATGATAGAGGGAGAGAGAGAGAGAGATTCCATTTGCTGGTTCACTCTTCTAATGCTCACAGCTAAGACTGGACCAGGCCAAAACCAGAAGCCAGGAATTCCATCCAGGTCTCCATCATGTGCTACCTCCCAAGTACGTTCACAGCAAGCTGGATTGGAAGCAGGCAGTGGGGACTTGCAGTGGGGACCCTGGTGGGCTGCGGGAGGCCCAGGTGGCAGCTGAATCAGTGTGCTACAGCACCTGCCCCCGTCATCCTGTTTCGGAGACTCATACTGAAGTGTTTTTAGGAATTAAATCTTTAAAATACCTCAACAAAAAACGAAAGTGAAACATGATAAAATACAAGTCTATGTGGAAAGAATATGCGTATCTGACAGGACAGGGGTCTTCAGAACGTTGTTGGAAAATGCATGTTATGAAAAAACCACGCATAGATGTCGAAAAAATTTTGTACCAAAGCAAACTTACCTTTTCATTGCATTTGACCATGAACTTTTTAAAGTATCTTTATGCTATCCTCTGCTTTTCTAATTTTTGAAAGATTTCTTAATTAGATAACAACCCAGCCCCTAGGCAGTAGAAGGATGGGCCTTATGCCAGTGCCACTTTTTAAAGACTGGCCGTTTCCTTGTGACTTCTCAGATTCCCCTGTGGGCGGTGGCTGGGGAAAGGCATTGATGACGGGAGCCTGGAGAGAATCCTCATTGGAGAATTGATGACGTCGGCCTCTGACGAGGACCTGGTCAAGCAGTGTCGGACTCCACCCCAGCAGAAGTCTCCCACCGCGGCACGGAGACTGAGCATCACTTCCCTGACAGGAAAACCTGCCAGTGAGTTACATTTTAATTGTCCAGTGTGCCTTGCATGTCACAAGCTCCGTGTGGCCATTTGGGGTGGGCGTTGTGGTGCAGCAGTTAAAGCCACATCCCGTAGCACAGTGCTGACTCGTGTACTGGCTACTCTGCTTCCAGTACAGCGTCCTGCCAGTGCATCTGGGAGGGCAGTGGCTGATGACCAAGTAACCGGGTTCCTCGTCCGTGTAGGAGATCTGGATGGAGTTCCTGGCTCCTGGCTTTGGCCTGGCCTAGCCCTGGCTATTGCAGCTATTTGGGGAGTGAACCGGTGGATGGAAAATCTCTGTCTCTCCTTCTCTCTCTGTAACTCTGCCTTTCAAATAAATAAATAAATAAATCTTTTTTTTTTTTAATTTTTTTTTTTTTGACAGGCAGAGTGGACAGTGAGAGAGAGAGACAGAGAGAAAGGTCTTCCTTTGCCGTTGGTTCACCCTCCAATGGCCACCGCGGCCGGCGCGCTGCGGCCAGCGCACTGCGCTGATCCAATGGCAGGAGCCAGGAGCCAGGTGCTTATCCTGGTCTCCCATGGAGTGCAGGGCCCAAGTACTTGGGCCATCCTCCACTGCACTCCCTGGCCACAGCAGAGAGCTGGCCTGGAAGAGGGGCAACCGGGACAGAATCCGGCGCCCCAACCGGGACTAGAACCCGGTGTGCCGGCGCCGCTAGGCGGAGGATTAGCCTACTGAGCCACGGCGCCGGCCTAATAAATAAATCTTTTTAAAAAAGAAAAGTAAAAATTGAGGGGCCGGCGCTGTGGTGTAGCAGGTAAAGCCACCACCTGCAGTGCTGCTATTCCATATGGGTGCCAGTTTGAGTCCCAGCTGCTCCACTTTGGATCCAGCTCTCTGCTATGGTCTGGAAAGACAGTAAAAGATGGCCAAAGTCCTTGGGCCCCTGTACCCACATGGGAGACCCGGAAGAAGCTCCTGGCTCCTGGCTTTGGATCAGTGCAGCTCTGGCTGTTACAACCACTTGGGATGTGAATCAGTGGATGGAAGACTTCTCTGTCTCTTTGCCTCGGCCTCTCTGTAACTGCCTTTCAAATAAATAAACATTAAAAAGAAGAAAAAGAAAGAGGGGCTGGCACTGTGGCGCAGTGGGTAAAGCTGCCACCTGCAGTGCCAGCAACCCTTATGGGTGCTGGTTGTAGTCCCAGCTACTCCACTTTCAATCCAGCTCCCTGCTATTGTGCCTGGGAAGGCAACAGAAGATGGCCCAGGTGCCTGGGCCTCTGCACCCACGTTGGAGATCCAGAAGAAATTTCTTGCCCCTGGCTTTGGACTGGGCCAGCCCTAGTCATTACAGCCATTTGTGGAGTGAACCAGCAATTCAAAGATCCATCTTTCTGTCTGCTTCTCTCTATCTGTAACTGTCTTTCTAATAAATAAATAAATCTTTCAAAAATATATAAATAAATGATATTGTTTAAAAAAAAAGAGAAGCAGAACTGAGACTCAGGCCAGACGCTTCAGTGTGGGCTGCAGGTGTTCAGTGTGGCATCTTAACCAGGACGCCAGACGCTGACCACACTTCTGTCTTTTCCTCACTCTTGGAGCATGGTGGGCCGTGGCAGGTTAGGTGTCACGCAGCCAGCACACCAGCTCCCTGGGGGAGGGCGGCTGAGAGGAGCAAGCTTGAGCAGAGACACACGGGCAGCCAGGAAGGGACCAAGTCCCACAGGGTGCCTGCCTCTTCCTGTAATCATAGCAGCAAGACTCCTAACTCCAGGTCTGCCACCCAGAGCTTCAGAAGCCACGGTGCGTGCCCCAGAGGGCCTCAGAGGCAGGGGCGTGAAGGAGCATCCAGGCAGCCACGCTGGGGTCTGGGGCTTCCCCCACCTCACTCCCCCTGATAGCGCATTCCGTGTTCTCCACGAGATGTGTGTTGTCCCTACTTTCAGTTAAGGAAACAGAGGAAGTGAGACCTCGGTGAGGGTGACCTAGTAGGAGTAGAAAGGCTGGCGTTTTTTTGTTTGTTTGTTTAAGATTTATTTTATTTATTTTGAAAGGCAGAGTTAGAAGGAGAGAGGGAAAGCTAGAGAGAGAAAGATCTTCCATCCACTGGTTCATTCCCAAAATGACTGCAACGGCCAGGACGGGGCCAGGCTGAAGCCAGGAGCTTCTTCCAGTTCTCCTATGTGGGTACAGGGGCGCAAGTACTCGGGCCCTCCTCTGCTGCTTTCCCAGGCACATTAGCAGGGAGCTGGATCAGAAGTGGAGAAGCTGGGAATAGAACTGGTGCCCATATGGGATGCTGGCACTGCAGGTCGTGGTTTAACCCACTGCACCCCAGTGCCAGCTCCAAGGGTGGCATTTGCACCCAGGCATCTCTGTGGGTGCATTCACTGTGGGTGGCCCTGCCAGTGGCCAGTCTGCATGTACAAGTGCCGTGTTTCTGCACAGGTGGACACAGTTGGTACCCTAGAGTTTTTCTGTCTCACCCGAGAATGCAGCACCTGTTCATTATTTTACAGAACCCAGTGCTGGGCAGATCCAAGAAGGAATTGGAGAAGCCGTGAACAATATTGTGAAACATTTTCACAAACCTGAAAAAGAGGTATTGGGGCCATAACATTTAGAATGGTGGGACTTCAAAAGCCCTTTACACCTGACGGGGCGATGCACAGGGCCGCACTCTTCCCTGTAAGCTTCCTGTCAGAGGCTGCGTGCGGGCGTGTCTGGTCCCTCCCCTGGGCCCTCATTGCGCTGGCGCTGCTCAGACAGATGCAGCAGATTTTCCTGGACTCTGTGTTCTTCTCCACAGAGAGGAAGCCTCACGGTCCTGCTGTGCGGGGAAAATGGCCTGGTGGCCGCTCTCGAGCAGGTGTTCCACCATGGGTTCAAGTCTGCCCGCATCTTTCACAAGAACGTCTTCATCTGGGACTTCATAGGTAACTGAGGGCGATGTGTGTTGTCAGGCCTCTTAGGAAAATTCAGCAACCCCAGAATTTGAGTGAATAAAGGTTCGCATTAAGGGAGTATGTTCTTAGAAACAAATACCCAATAAGCACTGCTTTTCATTCACTCAACAAATGATTTTAGTGCACAGTATCCCAGACGCGACTCTGGATGCTCGAGACACGCACCAGTAAACAAAACAGAAGTCCCTAAGGCTGACAAACTTGCATTCAGATGGGTGTAGGGGAGCAGACAGCACACAAAAGCAGAACAAGGAGGAGCTGATTGAGTGTGGCAGCAGTCAGTCATCTGGAAGAAACAGCGTGGAGTGAGGAAGTGGAGTGAGAGTGCTCCTGTGATGGGTGGCTGTGGGCCCAGGCCGCGGAGGGGGCAGGGAGCCGTGTGGGAGGAGGGTGAGAGGACTGCCCACGCACAATGTGTCCTGCCCAGTGGGGCTGAGCCGGTGAGGAGATCAGAGATCCCGAGGACGTGGCCTTCACCCTGAGTGAAGCAGAAGCCCCTGGAAGGCTTTGAGCTGAGAAGCAACATCATCTATTGTTAAAGGACTTTGTAGCTCTTAGCCAGGAGGGGACCACTAGCCACACGTGACTTTGAGTCCAAGTCGACTTAGCTTGGGCTGTGGTGAACACTGGTTTCCCTAGCCCTGCTGCCATGTTCCACTGCTTAGGAGCCTCTTGTTCCTGGTGGCTGCCCAGCTAGGCCTCGCAAGGTGGAGACGTTTGTCTCAGAGCGCTCCCTGGGCTGCTGGGGCCCAGCAGCTGCGCCAGCTGGCCGGGCTTGGTGCTCTGTGGCTGGTCTGCCGCTCTTCCGGAACCCCCAGTTTCTCTAATGGGGCGATCAGTCACTCTGTGTTCTAGAAGTCAGGCCTAAATGGGGTGGGTGATTTCATCTACCACACACGTTTCAGACAAAGAAGAGTTGACAGAGCAGGGACCCAGGAGTGGCTTTTGTTTTGTTTTGTTCCTCGTGGACCGGCTAGGCCCTTGGCGCCCCTGCCTTGGGGGTGTGCAGCATCCTGTCTCTCCCCACGTGGCTTACTCAGACGCAGAGTGCTAGCCAGGCACTCTCTTTCCAGAACAGAGGAGACTGTCTTAGTGGCTACTGCACCACTTCTAGTTCCTCCTAGAAGGTTCCAGTCTGAGAATATTCTGCGTTTCTTTTTTTTTTTCTTTTTTGCTACTTCATGAAGGCATTTGAAAAAAAGTAAACTTTCCAACATTCTGGAACGCAGTCCAGATTAGAAAGTAAGTTCTTGTGAGCGTGTTGTTCTGCCATGAGGCATTACCGCTGGACCTTGCTCTGAAGGCAGTGATGAGCAGTGACGTAGGCTTCAGGGTGTGCAGTTTCACACAGCGTCATCAGCATTCCCGGAACACACTGCTGAGTGTCTCTGTGTGCGCAGTGCCGGCGTGTGTCGTGATGGGATTCTGGTTTCCTTCCCCAGAGAAAGCGGTTGCTTACTTTGAAACCACTGACCAGATTCTGGACAGTGAAGATGATGTCCTTACTCAGAACTCATCCTGCAGAACCTTCTGCCACTACGTGACCGCCATCAACACCGCACCCAGGAGCATCGGAAAGGATGGCAAATTCCAGATTCTCGTTTGCCTTGGAACACGGTATTAAGCTGGTTTTTTCCTTCGCTGTCTCCGCTGCCTGTTGAATGAGAATCCAGGAGGATGTTTGCCCAGCGTTACCCCTTCAAAGCCCTCCCTTGGGTTTTTGATTGTGAGATGGCCGTTTTCTGGGTACCCTCCTGTCACTTCACCACTACCACACGAAGTAGCAGCCAGTCTTCCCATTGAATAGACACTTAAGACACAGACACACTGGCAGACTTTCCCAAGGCCAACAGCAAGAAAGAGAGCCAAGATTCACAGCCAGCCCCAAAAGTCCTAGAGAGGTCATGACTAGGAGCAGGGATGACCGGACATACCTCCACACACATGTGCGAACTCACTGTGTAGACCCTGCATGGTGTCATACGCTACTGTATTGCTTTTAGTTTAATAACATTGTGGGTGGGCTTCTTGCTATATAAATGTCAGCTCTTTAAGACTGTTCCCTACCCCTTTATTATTTTTTGAACTTTTATTTATCTTTATTTTATTTGAAATGCAGAGAGAGGGGCTGGTGCTGTGGTGTAATAGGCTAAACCTCTGCCTGCGGCACTGGCATCCCATATGGGTGCTGGTTCGTGTCCTGGCTGCCCCTTTGCCTATTCAGCTCTCCACTGCTGGCCTGGGAAAGCAGTGAAATAAGGCCCGAATACTTGGGCCCCTGTACCTGTGTCAGAGACCCGGAAGAAGCTCCTGGCTCCTGGCTTTGGATCAGCCCAGCATTTGCTGTTGCGGCCATTTGGGGAGTGTACCAGCAGATGGAAGACGTTGCTCTCTGTCTCTCCCTCTCTCTTTTTGTAACTTTACCTCTAAAATAAATAAATAAAATCTCTTTAAATAATGGAAAAAAGGAAATGCAGAGAGACAGAGGGAGATGTTATATCTACTGGTTCACACCCAAAATGCCCACAACAGCCAGGGCTGTGCCATGCTGAAGCCAAGAGCCAAGAACTCCATCCAGGTCTTCCACATGGGTGGCAGAGGCCCAGGTACTTGAGGCATGACCTGCTGCCCCCGAGGGTGCACGACAGGAAGAAGCTGGAATTAGAAGCAGAGCCAGAACTTGAGTGGCGGTGCTCTGATAAGGAATCCCAGTCAGTGCCGTAACTGCTGTGCCCGACACCTTCCCCTTTAGTTTTTGAAAATAGCACCTACAATTAATTTTTAAACATGTGTGCATATTCATTGATGTATTTGAGAGAGAGAGAGAGAGGCATGCATCTGTTGGTTCATACACATACGCACAGTGGCCTGAGCTAGTCCAGGGCCAGAGCGAGAAGGCAGGAACAGCCGTGGCCTCTGCGGTGAGAGCACAAACCCAGCTCCTTGCTGTTGCCGCCGTGTCCGGGGTGCACATCCGCAGGGAGCTGGAGCCCGGGCACTTCAGCGTGCGACGCAGGCATCCCAACCAGCGTCTGAACCAGCAGGCTCCATGCCTGCCCCACTTCCCCTAGTGCTAACAGTTCTCTGGGTTGTAGGCAATGGAACACGCACACCCTTAGTTTTTGTTGTTTTTAGGCTACTTGAGATTCAGAATGATCTGGTTCTGGGTACGCTGGTCACGAGAGGCACGGGGGAGGGTGCTGAGTGAGGACATCCTGGGAACTCGCAGCGGGGTGCAGTGCCCAGTGTGACGAGGAAACATTGAGGGGGTGAGGTTCTGTCCTCCCGACTCGGAAAGTTCATACAGCTGAGTTCCGTGTTTCTTCTCAGGAAAAGGGACCACGTTATAGCTGTGCTTTTAAAGTTCTTTTTGAGCATGATCTTATCTCCTCTTATCTCTGTGCTGTTACCATTTATCAGGCCAATGCTTATAAAGTCTCCTTAATGTTTGTCTGCTTTGCCTTTGTTCCTTACCTTGTGATGAAGGGGGGAAATGGAATTCTCTGCTCTTTTGTTGTTTCTGAAGATTTGTTTATTTGACAGAGTGACAGAGAGAGTTCTTTCCTCGCTTGGTTCATTCCCCAAATGCCCAGAGAAACCAGATCTAGGTCAGACCAAAGCCAGGAGACAGGAAACACCATCCTGGTGCTTGACTTGGGTGGCAGGGGTTCAAGGACCCGGGCTTATCTGTTGCCTTCTCAGGCACATTAGCAGGGAGCTGAATTAGAAGCGAAGTAGCTGGGACTTGAACTGGCACTGCAGTTTGGGATGCCGGTGTTGGCAAGCCACAGCTTAATGTGCTGCTCCGCAGTGCTGGCCCCGGTCACTGCTATTTAATGTGATCTTCAGCAGAAAGTATCACATCTGTAAAAACAGACATAGAAAATGACATTTTGCCTCTTTGTAAAGTTGGTAAGATCAGAATAGAGAATTTAATGCACGACTTTCTCACCGACTTTTGGAATCTGGTGGATTTCGGTTCACCTTCCATGTTTGCACTAGCAGGTACCCAGCTTCCTGCTTGGATTTTGGATTTCCTCTCTGCTCACCCTAAGGCGTGGCTGGATTCCACACCAGGCTCCCCACACCTTCCCGCTTGAGAGCGCCAAGACGTGTGTTGTTGGACCGAAAGTGACGTCCCTTTGCTCACGTCCATTTCTGTTTGGGTCTGCAGGGACCACCTGCTCCCACAGTGGATCCCGCTGTTGGCCGAGTGTCCTGCCATCACCAGGATGTACGAGGAGAGCGCGCTCCTGCGGGACCGCATGACCGTCAACTCGCTCATCCGAATCCTGCACACCATTCAGGACTTCAGCATAGTCTTAGAAGGCTCCCTCATCAAAGGCGTAGATGTGTAGCCCCGCTGGCTGGAAACTGTCCTGACCCCGGCTCCTGAGCCTGCCCCAGCCTCGGGAACCCACCTGAACTTGTCTGGCTAAGTGAGTCACTACAAGGGCAGCACACCATGTGCCCCAACCTGAACAATCCTCACTCTGCAGACAAGGCAAAATGCTGTATCGTAGTTCATTTGAACCTGAAATTTAGTATAAAATAGAGTATTTTCATGTGTTAGATGTGTGTAAATATGCTATCTTCTTTAAGAAATTATATTACTCTACTGAAATACTTTTCTTAGACTGAATATTCCTGTGACTTAAAATAAGTAGCTTAAAGATGCTCGGGGTGGGGGGGCGTGCTGTGGTCAGGGGGAAGCCACGGAGCTGTGACTGCAGGCGAGGGAGCCAGAGTGCGTCCTGTGTCCCAGCCGTCCATCCTGGTGTCTGTGTCTGTCCCTTTGTGCTGTGAGTGTCCACAGCTTTACCTACTGTACCCCAAGTCCTCACTTGTGTCTTTTAAGTTACAGACCGTTTTATACATTTGAACTGTCAGTCACTTTTCCAGTCTTTTGGAAACGTTTTGCAGTCGGCACAAGACAAAGGCAGAATTCCAGTATTTTAAATAGTAGCCCCCGGAGCGCGCTGCTCTGCAGAGAACACAGAAAGCCCTGAGGCCCACTTTGGAAATGGGAGCCTGGACCAGCCTCATTCTTGGCGTCATCAGTCCTGCTCTTGGAGGTCCTCTGGGGAGATGTGAGTTTGTGTGAGTTGCCCTGAGGTGGTCCTGGACCCCTCAGAGATCACCCTTGCAGGCCCACCCCCCAGCAGTGGGAGGAGGCGGGCTACAGGAGGAGTATTTGTTGCCCTTGATAATGCAAATAACAGAAGCAGAGAACAGCCCACCCCGGGTCCCAGGGCAAACTTTGCATTCCTTTGTGAGACTTGTCCTCACCAGCACCTGGCCCTGGGAAAGCGGGAGCCACTGACAGCGGAGGCAGGAGGAGCAGGAGTTGAGAGTGGCTTTCCGGTGTGATATTTCACAGAGACCTTCGGGAAGTGCCACCCTCTGTGTGGGCCCTGTGACTCCTGTCAGGCACTGACTGGTCCCAGGTGTGGACAGAGCCACCCAGAGCCTCCCAGGATCCTTTTTCTTTTCTTTTCTTTTTTTTTAAGACTTATTTATTTATTTATTTACTTGAAAGGCAAAGTGACAGTGACTCGCTCCCCAAATGCTTGTAACAGCTGAGTCTGGGCCAGGCTGAAGCCAGGAGCCAGGAACTGCACCTGGATTTCCTCCACGGGTGGAGGAGACTGAAGTGCTGGGTGTTAACAGGAAGCTGCCGTGGAAGCCGTTCGGTCAGGCGCGTTTCAGGCATACGTGGGATGCCACCATCGCAGGCAGGGGCCTCACCCACTGCACCGTGATGGCCGCCCCTGCCTCCCAGGGCCCTGGCGTAGTCTGAGGCTCAAGCCATCTGTGTAACTTACCTTACTTGCTGAAGGAAGAAACTCACCAAGTAAGTGCCTCCTTCCCTTTGTCAAGCACTGGATTAGATCAGGCGGGCAGCAGCCCCTGTGGCAGCTGCTGGCTGCGTTCAGATACCTGCGAGGAGGACTGAAGAGGGCTGTGGCTGCGGGGACAGAGCAGACACCTGTTTACTGAAGCGATGTGGCGCTTGTCTGTTGTGGAGACATCAGACCATCCATCCGCTGGGTAGTGATCAGAGGGAAGGGCTCCGTAAGGTGCGCATCTGACACAGCTGGGCAGCCAGGAAGACCACCTGGGAGAGTGTTGTGGCCCTCAGCCCTGTGGCCCAGCCCCAGGTTCCGTAGATGAGGCTTGAGGACCAGAGGGTAGATTCTTACCCTTACCCCAGCTTGTCAGCCACAACACAGGGAGTACAAGTCATGGGATCAGGTCACAGCCTGCAGGAGACCAGCAGTCAGAGCGTCTGCAGTGCTGGTTTCTGTCCTCTTGGCTCTTTACCCTCTACCTGCACAGGTGGGAGATAATGGCTAACGTTCACCCGTGAGCATTAGTATTCATTTCCACATGCTACTCTCAATTCCCACTCTTAGCAGGGATTGCATCTGCTGTGGAAGGCTGGAGCAGCGTTGCATTTGGGGCCTGTGAGTTGAGCTGCTGCTTTGAAAAGTAATAACTTGAGTTAAGGCCCCACCTAGAGTTTCCCCCACTTTGTGTAGTACGTTGCAGCAGCGCGGTGACACGCGCACACAGAAGAACTGGCACCCGCTCTGCCGTGCGGGCCCCTGGTCACCCTGGAGCCCGTGTGCTGGCTGCCCACAGCCCGTGCCTGAGAACCTTCCCAGTGGCAGTGAATCATGACCTCTCAGAATCAGTTTAATATCCGGAAATGGCATGAAGTCCTTCGGATCCGAAGTGCATGAGTACAACAGTGTGTCAGCTGAGTGTGGGGCCTCTAGGCAGTGCGGTGGGAAGTTTTTTTTACCTGTCTGAGCCAGTAGAGAAAGGTTCTGAGCACAGCGGCAGCAGAATCCTTAGAATAAGGATGAAGCCTTCAAGCTTCAAGCGGACTCTAGGGGGAGGACCATCCCTACCTCTAGAAATACCCTTTCTGCCATATTTGAAATTAATGTATTGCTGTATAATTCTATCTCAAACTTAAGTAAAAGTCAGTTTTATAATTGCCTTTTTTTTCCTTGCAAATAAAATCTGAAGCCTGGGACCATAATGAGTATTTCCACATAATAATGGCGTGACAAGGAACTATTTTAAAATTAAGCTGCCAAAAATACTACACCTGGAAAACTTTGCTTCCCAAGCTTTTGTTTGTTTGTTTTTGTTTTTTTGTTAATACGAAACCCCTCAGCCTTTATGACACAGTGACATTCCTGCAGTGTTGGCGTTTCCTGTGAGGTCCTGTATCTGTCCTGGCTGGGCCACCTTAAAAATGAGGGCAGCTTGGTTTGAAGGAGCAGGAAGCCCCCTGTAGGTGGGGGAAAAAGCCAGCTTCAAAAACCGGAGGAAGGCCGCTGCTCTCCCGCTCCGGCTCAGATCTTCGCAGGGGGCGCCTGGACTTGGGGAAGCCTGGGTTCCCTCTAAGCGTGCTCTGAGATGTCCCGCGCATTCTTGTACCTCCTGTAACCCCGTGGTGTTTGCGCAGCGTGACTCGGAGAAGCCATAGTGAGCCTCTGTGAGTGACGCCGGGGAAGCACTGCGCGGCCCCAGCTCCTTTTGTGGCAGGAAAGCTCTGCTGTGTGTGAATGTAGGAGAAAAGGGAAGCTTAGGACTGCCAGGCGCTGGTGTGTCGTAGGGGGCGGGGGGCTGGGATGCCCTGGACCGTGCGTGCGGCATCGCAGGCCCCGGGGCCCCAGGAAGGGCGTCCTGGCAGTGGGGCGGGCAGCTCTGCTCCGTTAGGGTTTCCAGCAGATTTCCTTTAGGGAACTGCGTTTTCTGTGAGGTTTACAGAAGCTGGTGTGTCCCTGTCCCTCTGCCGGGGGACGGTCTGCCCTGGAGCTGTGTGTTTCTCAGTATTACCACACCTTCACTGATTGGGAACAGTCTTGAGCCCTGCTCCACTTTTCATGAAGCAGCTCCTATTCCCAAGCCCTCCCTGTCTCTGGACTCTCTGTCTGTAAGTGTTTATTAAATTCGCACTTAGCATGAATAGGAGACACGGAAACAAGTGTAGACTTCGGGGCTCTTCATTCCTGTTAAAGACGCTTCCGAGTCCGTGGAGTGGAGCGGAACGCCTCGCTTTCTGAAGAGGCAGCTGATGTGTCACCAAGAGGACGGGAGGACACCGCATCCTCCAGGGGTCAGCGCCGCCGGCCCTCTGAGGGGCCGCGTGAAGACGTGAAGACGGCTTCGGAAAGCCGCTGATGCGCGTGAGAAAGACCCTGCAGGTGTAATTTCTCTGGCGTCTCGGGTTATGCAGGAGGGACACGTTCTTGGTCAGTAGTCTGCGTAGACGCGGGTGTGAACCCAGTCTCTATTCTCAGCACGGTGGAGGTGCACAGGGCGTTCCGTTCCGTCGTGAGGGCGTGGAGCCTTCCTTCCGAAGAAGTCCTCCGTGTTACTCTTGAACCATATGTAAATGTTCCCTGTGTGTCTTTTCTTTCTAAATTACAGCGTGTCTGCATTTAAATTATATTGTTCTCCTTTGTATCGTTAACACATCAGAACTGGATTTTTTTTCCTCATCTGAACGTAGTACAAAACTTAAAGAGTATTGTGATATGAAGCACTTTAACATACATATCAGACAAACTGACGTGGGTTTTTCAGGTTTTGGAGTACATTTAAATATGACTTTTCATGCTTTGTTCTTTACAAATAAAACTGGGGTTGATACTTTGTTTTGCTTCGTTATTGTGGCGTCCTAACACTGAGTGTCTCACAGGTAAGCGACTGGAGGAGGCAGGAAGGTTAAAGCCATTACGTAATGAAAATGCAGCCGGAACCCTGCCTCATGTCATCGAGAAAAACCAATTCCTGGCGGCTTAAAGTGCATACAGAATTCCGGCTGTGTCAGAGTGTGCACGCTAATGTAGGAGTCACAGAAAAACACAACCGTGACCGTCCCGTGTAGTGGCTGGGTGGTGATGGGAGGACAGGACTTGCGGCAGAATTGGGGCTGCTGCGGTCAATGCACTCGCAGCCAGGGTTTCACTGGCCACGGGGTTCCCTGTAACCCGCTGGGGAAGACGGGAAAGCAAGGCAGTGGGAGGAACCCTGGCTCCCTGTGGACGCGGAGTGTGAGCTCAGGGTCAGTGCAGGGCAGGGCTCTCTGGCTCCAGCTGAACAGGGTTTCTTGGAAAGAACCATGTGTTAGAGAAACAACCAGCTGGATGTGGACATGGGAAGAAGGAAAGGGCCGGTGCTGCGGGGCAGCCAGTGAAGCCACTGCCGGCACCACCCGCATCAGTTCCACTCCTCATCCTGCTCCCTGCTCCTGTCCCTGGGGAAGCAACAAGAGATGGCCCAAGTCCTCGGGCCCCTGCCACCAGCGTGAGAGACCTGAGTGGAGTTGCTGGGTCCGTCTGCAGCGGTGTGGGGAGTGAACCAGCAGGTGGAGGATCTTTATGTGTCTCCCTGTGTTGCAGGGGATTTGTTTCCGAGAGGAGGAGCGGAGTCACCACACAGACCCCGGGAGTCGGGTGAAAGCAGGCCTGAGGCAAGCAGCCCGCAGACTCAGTTTATTTCAATTGCTACAACATCTTATATAGTCAAGACCAGCCAGTCTGGTCAAGGGGCGGTCTATGCCCCAACCAATCACAGCCTGTTGCCAGGCAGGCTCCGTTGCCAGGTGGGATTCAAAGCCATTCCTGAGTAACTGACGCTGGCTTGCCAGCGGCCACCTTGGCATGGACTTCTCATTCCACCACATCTCTGCCTCTTCCCCGTCTTTCAAATAATTAAATAATTTTTTAAAATAAGGGAGGGGCCAGTGTTGTGGAGTAGTGGGTAAAGCTGCTGGCTCCTGGCTTCGGATCGGCGCAGCTCCAGCCGTTGTGGCCAGTTGGGGAGTGAACCAGCAGATGGAAGACCTCTCTCTGTGTAACTCTTGACTTTCAAATAAATAAATCTTTGGAAAAAAATGAGGCTAAAAGCCCACCCCACAATCACCTTTATTACCTTCACCATACGATTGAGAGCATACAGCCTTTCTGTGCCTGACTTATTTCACTTAATGTCCTCCAATCCCATCCGTAAGTGGCAGAATTTCGTTCTTTTTTGTGGTTAAACAATGCTGCATTGTGCATGCCTATTTTAAGATTTATTTATTTATTTATTTTCAAAGGTGGACCAACAGACAGAGGGGGAAGATAGATCTTCCTTGTGCTGGTTCACTCCCCACATGCCTGTAGCCCCCAGGGCTGGACAGACCAGAGCCGGGAGCCATGAACTCCTTCAGTCTCTGATACGAGTGGTAGGGGCCCAGGAATCCGGTCAGTCTTCTGCCTTTCCAAGCACCATATCAGCAAGAAAGTGGACCAGAAGTGAAAACAGCCAGGACTTGAGCTGTGCTCTGATGTGGGCGGCTGGCATCAAACGGCAGCTTAACCCACTGTGCCACCCAGCCTCCGCGTTTTCCTTATCCTCTCATCTCCGTGAACACCTCAGCTGATCCCACTCTTGACTGTGGTGAACAGTACCACGCTAAACGCAGTGGTGGGATGCCACACGGGGCGGCTAGGAACCTCGCTGCTCTTTTCCACAGGGGCTGTGCTGATGCCCCTCGCGGGGGCTGGGCATATTTTGAAGCGAGAGCCAGAGATGGCAGGATTGAGTGTGCAACAGGAGCAAAAGAAGAGTCAGACCCTGAGGATTCAGGCCTGGACAGCCGGGAGGGTGCAGCTGGAGTGCCGTTTACCGAGAACCATGAGGCTTTGGGGCAAGCAGGTTTTGCAGATCGGATATGTTGAATTTCAAGTTTTGATTAGATATCTTTTTTTTTTTTTTTTTGACAGGCAGAGTGGACAGTGAGAGAGAGAGACAGAGAGAAAGGTCTTCCTTTGCCGTTGGTTCACCCTCCAATGGCCGCCACGGCCGGCGCGCTGCGGCCGGCGCACCGCGCTGATCCGATGGCAGGAGCCAGGAGCCAGGTGCTTTTCCTGGTCTCCCATGGGGTGCAGGGCCCAAGCACCTGGGCCATCCTCCACTGCACTCCCTGGCCACAGCAGAGGGCTGGCCTGGAAGAGGGGCAACCGGGACAGAATCCGGCGCCCCGACCGGGACTAGAACCCGGTGTGCCGGCGCCGCTGGGCGGAGGATTAGCCTATTGAGCCGCGGCGCCGGCTCAATAGATATCTACGCAGAGTGGTGAGGGCCAGCGTTGTGATGGGGGGTAAGGCACTACCTGCAGTGCCAGCAGGGCCGCTTTCAGTCCTGGCTGCTCCACTTCTATCAGCCACCTGATACGGCACCGGGGAAGACAGCATAAGATGGTCCAGGTCCTTGAGCCCCTGCCCTGTACGTGGGAGACCCAGACAGAGTTTCAGGCTCCTGGCTTTGCCCTGCTCCAGCCCCAGCCTTTGTAGCCCTCTGGGGAGAGAACCAGCAGATGCATGACCTCTCTCTCTCCTCCCTCTATCTCTCTAACTCATTCAAAAGGTTAAACAAACATTTTAAATCAAAAGAAAGCAAATGGAGGTGGTGAACAGCAAACAACGTCTGAGACTGGACTTCAGGTTTACCTTTGGGAGTTGCCAACATACGTAAATATGGATAGAATTTAATATCATGGAACTGCCATCAAATTGTATGTTCATGAGAACACAAACATTGGGTTATTAATTAATCCGAAATGTTAATTTTGGGATTGGTGGTGTGTCGTGACAGGTTAAGCCACCAGTTGCAATGTCGGCATTCCATATGGCCACCTGATCATGTCCCTGCTGCTCCACTTCCCATCCAGCTCCCTGCTAAAGTGCCGGGACAGCAAAGGAGGATGGCCCCAGTGCTTGGGCCCCTGTGCCATATGGGAGACCTGGATGAAGCTCCTGGCTTTGGCTTAGCCCAGCTCTGGCCGTTGTGACCATCTAGAGAGTAAATCAATGGATAGAAAATTCTCTCTCTCTCTCTCTCTCTCTCTCCCTCTCTCTTTCTGTGTATGTGTCCTCTTGTAACTCTGCCTTTCAAATAAATCTTTAATAAAACTAATTTTAATTTTAAATATGCGATATGGATGTGGTGTGATTTACTGTTTGACATTAGATTAACCCCGTTTCACGCTGCTCTAAACAACACAGGCATAAGACATCTAACCAGCCCCCAGCATTTCCCTGTACCAAACAAACAAGTGTAACAAAACATCCTTGCTTTGTAAAAACTGTTGTTTTTGTAGCTCAAAGACAAATGTAGACAACTCCATGGGATTCAATCTAATCTTTTAAATAATTATTTGAAAAGCTGAGCAACAGAGAGAGCGAGAGACAGAGGTGTTCCATCTGTGGGCTCACTCCCCAGTGGCTGCAACAGCTGGGTCTGGGCCAGGCTGAGGCCACAAGCCAGGAACTCCATCCTGATCTCCCACGTGGGTGACAGGGGCCAGGCACTTGGCCGTCTTCTGTTGCCTTCCCAGGTGCATTAGCAGGGAGCTGGATCAGAAGCCGAGGTGGGACTTGATCCCAGGCACTGTGATATAGGATGTGGGATCCGGAGGAGGGTCTTAACCCACTGTGCCACAATACCCACACCATTTTTGGTGACATGCACTTTGATTAAAATAGTTGCTGTAACCTAGATGAAGCAATTAATCTGGGCTGTGAAACCTAAAAATAAGTCATTCTAATTAGAGCCGACATATGGGCTAAATAGTCCCTATCCTCCAATGAAGGTAATCCTGAAGTCTGTCATTCACTTACCCATAACCTACGTTATGTTCTTGAATGCCTATAAATTTTTGCTAGATTTCTCACTTACATCCTATTCAAAAATAAGTAGCAAAATAGATGGGGAACGAAAAGCATCTGGTGGGAAACAGACACCTGCTTAACCAGGGTGGGATATCTCGGTATCCCTTTCTCAATTATTGCTAAGTAGACGAAAAGTGGAGACGGAGAAGATTTGCACAACACAATCGAATAATGCCCTACTTGACATTTAGTCACCGCCTGTTTTGCTGGTCGGCCTTGGGGACCCCCAGCTCCAGCTGACGCCCATCCTGAGAGGCAGGAATGGATGCCAGAAAGGATGTCAGGTAGCCGGGCTCCGGCACCAGTGTGCGGGCTGGGTTAGGTCCCCGGGTTCCAGCTTTGGGTTAGCCCTCTCCCTCTCCCTCTCCCTCCCACTCCCCCTCCCCCTCCCCCTCCGGGAGCCCAGGCGTCCACACGGTAGAACACATTGCCCCTCCCGGGTGATGTTTGCCATCTCCTCATTTTAATATCTTTGATTTTATTCTTCATCTGCTCTTACCCAATATAAACATCTTCTCATTTTCAGTTATTTCATTTCGTGCTCCATTCCTGCTCCCGCCCCCCAAGGTAATCAGATCGCTGAGAAAATGGGTCCTGGTGCTACAGCGCCTGGGATTCAACTCTGCCTGCTCTCAACTCCGGAGGCCTCTCCCACCGCCTGGTCCCGGCACACAGCGCGTGCTCGGCAACCAGGTACTCAATGAAGAACTGCACAAAGCCAGGAGCATCGCCTATTTATCTTGTGAGATGGGGCCCTCAGCTGGATTTACCCCAAGTTTCGGTCTCCGTGGGAGAGATGAATTCAGAGGCCAGGCGTGGGAAAAGTGCAAGAGCAGATTTATTTAAAGAGAGTGAAGAGACAGTCCACACTCGGGAGTGACCGGGGGCACCTGCTGCAGACGTTCACGGGGTAGGAGCAGTGCCCTGAGTGGATACACAAACCGCCTGGGGTCTGGGCAGGGCTCAGGACCCGTGCCGATCTCTGGGGAGGTTCGCAAGTGGGGTCTAATTTTTACTCCAGGTCCTTGCCTTCTACCTAGAGAAACACTCTAAGCACAAGCGTATGTGCGGTGCACAAAGTGATAGTTTATTTAAAAGGTGAGGACGCACGCACACACGCACAGGCGAAGAGTCCAAGGGCGCAAAGGGGTGGAGGAGGGGAAGGAGAGTGAGGCCCAGCACTTCCTCCGGCCCAGGTCCGCAGAAAGAACCGAAGGGGCCCCTCTCCTCCCCACCGCCTGCCTCTTTGCCGGGGTCGGAAGGGGAGTGGCTACTCACGCGGCGCCTCCCCCAGGCCCCAGGTGAAGGGAAACACGTTCCCGGAAGGGGGCGGTTTGATTGACAAATAGGTGGGTAGAATTACGTGGGCCGGGCTTGTGCCTGGTGACCCTCAGCTCCGCGGTCCTAGGCGGGCTGTCCCCTATCGGAGGCTCCGCACACACGCGGTCATCGCGGCACCTCGTGCTGGACGGGGCAGGGAGGCTCAGGGGCGTCTTGGGCAGTGGGCGTGCTGAGCCTACAGCCATGATGGACCGGCACCAAAGCGGGATGGGGTTTTGTCGGGGCAGATGCCTGCTGACAGCGCCCGGCCCAGCCCCATCAACCCCATGGACTTGCTTGAAGAAAACCTCACTGCGTACATCTTAGTTTGGGTTGCAGTGGGATACACAGGTAGTTAGTTGAGGTCTGCTGAGCTGGAAGTCAGCGGCTGGCCCTCCTGTGTAAGTCTGTCCTCCGACTTGTCAATCAAACACCCCTGTCCCGGGATGCATCCGCTCCAAAGGGGGCCTGCGTGGTGGGGGAAAACGCCCTGACCGAATGGATACTGAACTCCAGGTGGGGCTTGTGGAGGTGCATAGAATTCCCAGGTGGCTTCACGCCTGCAGAGAAACCATTTCCTACCTCCTAAGGAGGCCAGCAACTGGGCGCGGCTGGCCGGTTACTGCCCGCCTGGAGAGGCTGCTCGGGTGGCTTTTCCCTCTCCCTCCCCCACCCCTCCTTGGGGGCAGACTTCTGGCCCCACGGATGGTTCATGCTCAGGGGTGTGTGCCCACTTTCTCAGCTTTTGAGCCAATGCTATCGTTTTGTGCACCTTAAATGTGTCCGCACTTACAATGTTTGTCTAGGTGCCAGGCAAGAGCTGGAGGAGAAGGTAGACACCCCATGGCCACCTAACAACAATGCCTGGCACACAGAATGAATGCAGGAAATTGCAGCCCTTGTGATGCAGTGGGTTTAAGCTGCTGCTTGGGATGCCTTTGTCCTGTATCTTCCAGTCCTGGCTGCTCCACTGCCTGTCCGGCTCCGTGCTGATGCACCTGGGAAGGCAGCTGGCCCAAGTGCGTGGGTCCCTGCCACCCATGCAGGTAAACCTGGATGGAGTCCCAGGCTCCTGACTTCCTCCTGGTCCAGCTCTAGCCATTGTGGCCATCTGGGGAGCAAACAGGTGGATGGAAGAGCTCTGTCTTTCACATAAATTATAAATTAAGAGGGGAAAAAAAAATCTTGCCTCCCCTGAAGCCTGATCTAAAACCTCCCCTCTGCCCCTCCCCCAAGGTCCACACCATTGTTCGCCCTTTATCAGTCGCTGCACAGGCTTGCTAACCTTTGGGCCACTCCAAGTCCCTTTGAGAAAGCGAGGAAAGCTAGGACGTGCTCCCTAGAAATACGTCCCTGTGCACCCACGCACAGGCCTTGGGTGCCACTGCAGGCAGCTCACGGAGCCCCGACTAACCTGCCCTTTCCAACCCCGGCGTTACAAGGACACCAGTGTCGCAGTCCCTAGGGCCTGCGAGCAGCAGCACTCAACAGGTCCCAGGAAAGCCCCAGAACGAGGGTCAGAGTCCAAACTGGGCGTCGCCGAGCTGAGCTCCTCTGAGATGCAAATTGCGTCTCCGGGGAGGGGGGAGGGGACGCTATTGTCCCTCGGGGTCGGTGCTTTCGGAGG
Source organism: Oryctolagus cuniculus (assembly GCF_964237555.1). Classification (NCBI taxonomy): domain Eukaryota; kingdom Metazoa; phylum Chordata; class Mammalia; order Lagomorpha; family Leporidae; genus Oryctolagus; species Oryctolagus cuniculus. The sequence goes on along the minus strand of NC_091440.1, from coordinate 127,643,101 downwards.
TCACCCCTCCCCCAGCGGGGGCAGGGCGCCGGGGGGCCGAGGGCTGCAGCCTATTCCAGTCGCTCCCGCGCTCCGCAGCCCTGCTCGCCTACAGGGCGTGATTTATTTATCTTATCTCAGCCTCCCTGTTGTAATCGACAAGCCCTCACTACCATGGAGACCTGGAGTCTTGTTCCGCAGCCGCAGAGGCATGAAATGGCAGGCGGTCTCTCGGAAGAGCGGCCGCTGCCAACGTGCACCTGCGAGTTGTGCGAGCTCCCGAGCCGCGCGGGCCTCAGGGCCGTGCGGACAGACGCGAGGTGCCCGGAGCAAGCCCGCGAGGCCTCGCACCTCCCGAGCACCCACTCACTGCTGGCGCTGCCGGTTTTTATTCCCCCATAGGCAGAGGGATGCATCCGCTGGCTCACTCCCCCAGAGGTCCCCAACAGCAAGGCCGGGTCAGGAGCAAGCCGGGAGCCCGCCACTCCATCTGGGTCTGCCACGTGGGTGGCAGCGGCCCCCAGTCCTGGAGCCGTCCCCTGCTGATTCCCAGAGTGCAAACGTGCAGGAAGCGATGGGGACGCGGGACGCAGGCGACCACGTGGCGACCTCGCCCGTGCCTGCCCCAGCCACCTCCTCACAGGAGGCAGCAGCTTCAGGCACGGCCGGCCGCAGCCTGGGGTCGGCCTCGCGGCGCCCCCGCCCTGCAGTCCTGCCTGCCAGGGCAGTCTCGGGGTCCCCAGGAGAGCCCCCCAGGTACACGCAGGGCCGTCACCCAGACAGAAAGGACTGCCCTCCGAGGGCTGAGGCCCGCCCAGCCGGCTCGCTCACGGAGCGCATTGGAAACAGTCCCAGAGGCGCCGTGATTGGCTGAAAGTCAGGCGCTTCCTGGAACTATGGGCCAATCCGCAGGCGCCTCCGCCGGCGCTCCTTCCGCCGGTGTCAGGTTACCGCAGCGCCCCGGAAGGGGGCCGTGCTGGGCCTCGGAGACCGCTAATGGCCGGCGCGGGGCAGGGAGGGCGGGGGAGGCCGCGCATCGCCTGTCCCCTCCCGCCGGTGTGCGCGCGCGGGCCGAGAGCGCTTCGTGAGACGGGGGTCCGGGGTGACGGGGCCTTGTCGCTGGGCTGTGGACGCAGCCACGTGTCCGGCGCGGCGTGGCCACGAGCGGGGCGTCCCCTGCGGGCAGCCGGACGGGCGGCCCGGTGGAGCCGAGCTCCCAGGGACGCGCGGGGGGGCCTGGCCGTGGTTGCCAGTCGCGGCGCGGCCGTGCAGAGCGTCTGTTCACGGTCCCTGACTGCATCCCCGGAGGGTTTCCTAGGCGCGGTGTCCTGGAAGGGACAGCCTGGCTGGAAGGGCTGCACCGTGCACCTGTTCGCGGCCGTGGCTGAGCACCCCAGGGCGGTGCCTGCCTCTGGCCCAAGCCGGTTGTCATCGGGCTTTATTTATTTATTTATTTTTATTTATTTATTTTGCCTTCTTGGTAGAACAAAAATATCTCAATTGCATCTCTTCGGGGGCTAGTTAAATTGCGATTGGTCCCATTTTGAAGAAACACTCCGAGGAGTCCACAGGAGAAGCCCACAGCCCCAGGGGCAGCTGCAGGTCGCTGCGATTTAGCCCGAAGTGGCGGCCTGGGAGGAAGGCAGGGGAGCTGAGACCTCCCGCCTGCCAGCCCTGGTTTTACTGCGTCTTCTGTTGGAGAGTAAATCTATGCGCTGTCATCTTTGACAAGGGACTCAGTCCCAGAGAGCTGTTGCAGAGCGTGGAGGCCGTTCCCTGGGGACGGGAGGGGTCCCGGGCTCTGTCCGCTGTTTGGCTGGACAGCTCTCAGGGCTGGGGTCCCCCGAGGACCACCAAGGACTTCCATGGATTTCTGAGGACCCAGGTTAATGCCAGGAACAACCGAGAGTGGTGAGGAAGGGTGCGGAGGGGGCAGCCCAGGCTGGCGAACTGCCCTAGGAGCCGCCTTCTCCAAGGGGCTGCAGGGGAGCCGGCAGCAGTGAGCGCGTCCCACCCTCTCCGTCTCCACTGGACTGTTCCACAGCCGCACCCTAGCAGATAACCGACTTAGAAGTGTGTTTTTAGACCGTTTTATTTACTGATCTGGCTCTGATTTATTCTTAAATCTCTAGTTTTAGGGGCCGGCATTGTGGCCCAGCAAGTTAAGCCACTGCTCCCGATGCCAGCGTCCCCTGTCAGAGTGCTGGTCCATCCAGCTCCCTGCTAATAGCCCTGGGGAAGCAGCAGCAGATGACCCGAGTGCTTGGGCCCCTGCCACCCAGGTGGGAGAACCGCACGGAGTTCCAGTTGTTTGGGTTCAGCAGCCATTTGGGAAGTAAACCAGCAGAGGGAAGTACCCCTCTATTTCTCTGTCTTTCAAATAAATAAAATGAAGCTTGAAAGAAATTTACAGGGGCTGGCACTGTGGCTCAGTAAGTTAACCTGCCACATGTGTGCTTGTTGGAGTCCCGGCTGCTCCACTTCCGATCCAGCTCTCTTGCTGTGGCCTGGGAAAGCAGTAGACGGCCCAAGTGCTTGGGCTCCTGCAGCCATGTGGGAGGCCTGGAAGAAAGCTCCTGGCTCCTGGCTTTGCCTGGCTCAGCCCTGGCTGTTAGAACCATCCAGGGAGTGAACCAGCGGAGGAATCTCTCTCTCCCTATCTCAAATAAATAAATAAATATTCTTTTAAAATTTTTAGAAATTGTAGTCTTGGCCGGCGCCGCAGCTCACTTGGCTAATCCTCTGCCTGTGGCGATGCACCCCAGGTTCTAGTCGCTGTCAGGACGCCGGATTCTGTCCTGGTTGGTCCTCTTCCAGTCCAGCTCTCTGCTGTGGCCTGGGGAAGGCAGTGGAGGATGGCCCAAGTGCTTGGGCCCTGCACCTGCATGGGAGACCAGGAGGAGGCACCTAGCTCCTGGCTTCTGATCGGCACAGTGCGCCGGCCCTAACAGCCATTTGGGGGGTGAACCAACGGAGGGAAGACCTTTCTCTCTCTCTGTCTAACTCTGCCTGTCAAAAAACAAAAATTGTAGTTTCATAGTCATCAATACTTTCTAGCTAGTCAGTATACAGGATGTGTGGTCCATAGTTGTTTTTTTTTTTTTTTTTAACTCAAGGGAGTTTATTTTCTGGATTGCTTTAAATTTCCCATTAATCCTTAAATATATCCTTAGAACAATTTAGCACTCCATGAGGGTTTTTTTTATCCCCACTGTATTTCTACTAAAATGACTTAAGGCAGATATGAGCCAGTAAATGAATGACTTAAAAACCTAGTCACATCTCAAAATCACTTGGCGGTTTTGAAAATACAGCGTCCCTTGCCTTATCCTTGAGAGACTAGTTTTGTAGAGCTGGGGCATATCTGGAATATGTCTTTAGAAGGTCTCCCAGGGACAGCCATTTGGCCGAGCGGGTAGAATGCCCGTGTCTCCCATCAGAGTGCCTGGGTGTGAAGCCCCACCCCGGCTTCCTGCTGAGGTGCAGCCTGGGAGGCACTGGGCGATGGAGTCCTGAGGGCCCTGTCCCGCAGGCTTGGACTTGGCCCTGCCTTGGCTGTTGGGGCCATCTGGGGAGTGAACCAGCAGGTGCGGGCTCTCTTCCTGTCTCTAGAATCAAGGAATTAATAAGCAATTTTTTTAAGTCAGCTGATTAAATTGCTGCTAGGAAGTCCCCCTTTTGGGGCTTTAAGGTCCTCCCCGGTCCTTACCTAGCACGGACTCCACGTTCTCTTCCTGCCCCCCAGATTCCTGGTTTCCCCGTCACCTCTCTGGCAGCAAGCGTGGGGCTTTCTCTTGTCAGTGACCCGGGCAGGCCTTGCTCCTTTGCTGTCTGCCTCAGCAGGTGCTGCTGCTGTTCCGGGAAGCTCGCACGCCCGCACGCCAGCTCGGCCTCTGTGTGCCAGTGACTCCCAGGTCTGTGGCTCTGGACAGTTCCCGAGAAGCCCTCCCTCCTACTCTGGACCGGCCACAAAGGCTGACCCAGACGGCCACTTCCTGCCCATGTCTGTCCCCTGGGTTGCTTATCTCACAGAGCAGCTCCACCCAGTCACCCAAGCCAGAAACCCATTCATTCACTTAAAGTGACTGAGAAACGCGGAGACTACAAACCCCGAATTCCTGCCCCCTTGGGCTTGGATTCTAGAGGGAAGCAGGCAGTCAGCAGTCAGTTCCTGAGGCGGATGGACCCAGCCCCTGCAGCCACTGCTTGGTTCCCACCCTCCCCTCCCCGGGCTGGCCTCCCTCCAGTGCATTCTCCCCACAGCGGCGCAATCTTCCCAAAGCGCAGTCTGACATTTTGGCCTCCAGGATAAAGTCCGCCTTTATGAACCTGGCTTAAAAGGCCTCACAGCCTCTGGCTCCCGCTGGCCTCTGCTCTACACACCTCCACCCAGATGCGCCTCTCTATGCTCAATCGTATTGAATCTCAGACGCAGGTCCTGCACCTGCCACCCTCCACCTCTCCCTCCCCTCTCCAGGCTCTCTCCTGCAGCTTGGCCGCTGTGACAGGGGGCCTCTGAGAAGACCCACTGATCCCTGCCTCCTGGCACTCCCCCGTGTAGGCCCTGTAAAATCCCCTTCCCTCGGGTGAGCAGTGATGGGTGTCACCCTGGGATCAGGGTCCCTAAGGACTGCGCTTCCTTCCTGGGGCCCTATCACATTTGATGGCCCTGCACGGAGGCCTCCAGCCAGCAGCGAGTGAGGGAGCTTGGGATCAGGGGCTCCCCGCAGGAGCTGTCAGATCAAGTGGAGCTGTCCCTATCAGCCACCCCAGGGAAAAGAAAGATGGGGAGAAAGTCACTTTTCTTTTTTTATTATGAGAATGCGGTTTACTGCTGAAACAAGCAGTGTTTCCTAGAGAAGGCAATGGAATGCCGTGCCCCTGAAGCTGTGCCTCTCCAGTGAGAATGCTCCCAGTGTCAAGGTCACACGGATTCTCTTCTCACTGCCCTTCCACCCTCTGCAGGACCCGCAGCGGCCTGCCCTGTGCCTGCGTCTCCGGACACGGCTACACCTGCACACACGCAAAATGTCAGCGCTCGGTAGAAAGGACACAGGCAAGCCAGGGAGGAGTTCAAGCCGGCTGCAACCAAGCCCCTGCGCCCTTACAGCCACGGACACGACACGGGCACGCGTGAGAGCCCTTGGGCACGCAGGCACGCGCACGCTGACGCACGCGAGGGCGCGCACGCAGGCCCACGGGTTCCCTTCGCTCCGGAAGAGGTGGATGGGGTCTGCACGCCTTTCAGCAGTCAGCGGTCAGCGTTGGGAGGGTGGCATGGGGTTGGGGGTGCAGCACCTGGCCGGGTCCCTAAACCTTCCTCGCCCGCGATGGCGGCGGCAGGGTGGGGGCAGAGCCTTGGCCCCAGAGTCTCTTGCCCTCCACCATGGCCGCAGGGCCCCGCACAGGCCAGCCCGAGACCACAGGCCCAGGGGCTGCAGAGCGCCCCAAGTTCAGGCCTGTCCGTGGCCGGCTTTGACCCTGGCCTGTTACTGACTGCCCTTTGCCTCTGGGCGCTGGGTGGGCTAAGCAGCCGCCCCAGGGTGGCTCGCAGACTGAATGCAACCACAGCGGGCGCCACGTGGCTTGTAGCCCTGGCCGGTCAATGCCTCTTGTGTGTGTTGAAAGGACCTGACACCCCTTGGAATTTTCCATTGGAAATGGATGAAGGCAAGGATTTCGATGTCTGGTGGGCAGAGTGCCGCATGGGATTTCTGGGTAGTGTCTCGGTGGAGTGGGAGGCGGTGGTGTGACCAGGTTTGGATTCGCTCTTCCGGCCCGGCTGTTCTGGGTCTCTGCGGTGCCCACCACCTGCTCAGACGGGGGTGAGGGGTGCCCCCAGGCCTGTCCCTGATTTCCCGTCATCTTCAGGTCGTCTACCTCTGCCCGGCCCTACACAGAGAGAGAGGATTGCCCAGTTTCCTGGGAGCACACACGATGGCCACTGTGATATTACACTGGACCATGAAAACCTTTTTGTTGTTGCATTTTCACTTTATTGGAAAGAGAGACGGAGATAGAGATTTGCTAGTGTACTCCCCAGATGTCCACAGCCAGCCAGGGCTGGGCCAGGCTGAAGCCAACAGCCAGGTCTCGCACATGGCTGGCAGGGACCCCGCTACAACCCTGAGCCATCGTTCGCTGCCTCCCAGAAAGCCGGGTCAAGCAGAAGCAGGACTCAGATCCAGGCGCTGTCATGTGCCAAGGGCATCTTCACCCCACATTTGCTGCCATCAGCAGGTGTATGGATTCTTAGGGCCCCTGGGTCTCTGTTTCCAGAACTACAAACGCGGTCTTCATCCATTAAGTGCCTCCACGTTTCTTTCTATTGCCAGGGGAGACCCGGTGGGTGGGATGCCACCTCACAGAGTGGAGTGGTCTTTCCAGTCAGTCAGTCGATCCAGGGGTACTATTGCCTGGGCCTAAGTTTAATCAGAAGAGGAGCCGCATACTGAATGTTGAGATGTTTAGGTATTTAAGTCACCTGGAGTAGTTTCTCTAGCCACAGAAAATCCATCGTTAGAATATTTGAACTTTCTTCCCAACAGTGTGGGAAACTGCCGTGGTTCTGTAAACCAAGACTTAATGAAGAGCAGGTCCGAGCTGGAGTTGGAAGTCCACCTGCTGACTCCCTGGCAAAGGCGATAGGAAGAAGCGGCAAAGGATATTTTGACAGGGGGAGGTCACTTAAGTGAGTGCTTCGCATAGCACACCAGAGGGCCGGCTACCCTCAGCCCGCCTCCAGCAGTGAGATCTGGCCTTGCCCTCCACCCAGCCGTGTGCACTTGCTGCCACGCGAAGTGAGAAATTCTGGTTGTCACTTAAAATAGTGGCCGTGGCACTTAGAGAAAGCCAAGATGGCAGAGAAGCCAAGATGACTGGACCTGACGGGTTGCTAGGACAGGATTGCATTTCCGTATTCACAATGACCAGGTTCTCTGCGCGGGAGATCCTGGGACACCCTGTTCTGCTGGGGCAGCTGAGGCGGTCGCTCAGGCTTACGGTGGTCACTAACAATAACTGAACTGCTAAGAGACTGATGTGCAAGCCAGCTGCCGAACTGTAGTTCTCAGGAAAAAAATAGTATCAAGAGGACCAGGTGGTGAACACTGTCTCCCTGAGGGGAATACAGAGGTTCTTCAAAACTTTTGTTGAAAACAGAATAGAAAGATAAACTTAATTTGGTACAAAAATAATTTAAATCCATGCATATGTGGGGGGTCTTGGAAAAGTTCATGAAAACAAAAGCTGCATGGAATGAAAAAATGTTTTGCACTAAAATAGAAAACTTTTAATTGCATTTTGCTGTGAAAAAAAATTTTTTTTTTGACAGAGCAGACAGTGAGAGAGAGAGAAAGGTCTTCCTTTTCTGTTGGTTCACTCCCCAGTGGCTGCTTCAGCGCACTGCGCTGATCCGAAGCCAGGAGCCAGGTGCTTCTCCTGGTCTTCCATGCGGGTGCAGGGCCCAAGCACTTGGGCCACCCTCCACTGCACTACCTGGCCACAGCAGAGAGCTGGCCTGGAAGAAGGGCAACCAGGACAGAATCCAGCGCCCCGACTGGGACTAGAACCCGGTGTGCGGGCACCGCAGGCAGAGGATTAGCCTAGTGAGCTGCAGCGCCGGCCTTGCTGTGAACTTTTAAAAGCATCCTTCCATGTGCGAGACACTGTGAAGACAGAAGTTTACCAGGGATGACAGGGGCGGGCATTGAGCCTCACTGGTCAGGTGTCCGTGTGCACCACGTTGGGTACCTGGGCTCAGTTCCTGGCCCCGACTCCTGACTCCAGCTTTTGGCTAGTGCAGACCCTGGCAGGTGGCAATAATGGCTCAGGTAATTGGGCGCCTGCCACCCCTGTGCCTTCCTGCTCCTATGTTTGGTCCTAGCCCAGCCCTTGCCTGGTCCCAGCCACGGTGAGCATTTGAGTAGTAAACCAGCAGACAGGAGCTCTCTGTACCTCTCTGCCTCCAAGATACACAATTAGAGGGAAAGTGGGACCAGCGTTGTGGCCTGGCCGATTAGGCCACTGCCCGAGACACCAGCATCCATATGGGTGCCAACTGGGTGCTCTGCTTCCAATCCAGCTCCCTGCTGATGTACCTGGAAAGCAGCAGAAGATGGCCCAAGTCCTTGGACCCCTGCCCCCATGTGCAAGACCCACAAGAAGCTCCTGGCTGTGGCCTGGCCCAGGCCTGGCCATTGCACCCATTTGGGGAGTGAACCAACAGATGAAAGATTTCTTTCTCTCTGTTTCTTCTCTGTAACTCTGCCTTTTAAATAAATCAATCAGTCTTGTAAAGTCTATGAAAAAGATGAGTGTGATAGAAGGCAGAGGCTGTCAGCTGTAAGAGCAGGGTCTTTGAGGTCACCGAGGCCTTCGCTGTCGTGATACAGGGAAATCGAGTTTTCGGAAGAGCAGGCACAGCGTGGCCCCGGCTTTGAAGACAATGATAAACCCAGAAAAACAAACACAGGGAGGAGGGCTTGTCATTTCTAGGTTATAGCCTTACTAGCCTTTTTTCTTACCCTCTTGACAAATAATTTCCGCAAAGTAATTATAAAATACTTTAAAAACAAAACTTATTTGAGAGACAGAGAGCTAGAGCGCCTCTTGGCTGCTTCATTCCTGCAGGCTGGGCCAGGAACCAGAGCCACGACCGAGGAATGTGGTCCAGGTCTCCCATGTGGGGGGCCGGGACCCAATCACTGAGCCTTCCCCACTGCCTTCCAGGATCTGCACTGACGGGAAGCTGGAGTCAGGAGCCAGAGCTGGGAATTGAACCCAGGAACTCTGTGTAGGCTACAGGCACAAGCAGTTCCTCCCTCCCTCCCTTCCATCTATTTATTTAGTTATTTATTTATTTGAAAGACAGAGTTCCAGAGAGGCAGAGGCAGAGAGAAAAAGAGATCTTCCATCCACTGGTTCACTCCCTAAATAGCCGCAACGGCTGGAGCTGCACCGTTCCGAAGCCAGGAGCTTCTTTGGGTCTCCCACGTGGTGCAGAGACCCAAGCATTTGGCCCCCCATCTTCTACTGCTTTCCCAGGCCGTAGCAGAGAGCTGGATCGGAAGTGGAGCAGCCAGACCTGAACCAGTGCCCATATGGGATGCCGGCACTGCAGGAGGCAGCTTTACCCGCTATGCCACAGCGCTGGCCTCATGTGTTTAGTGTCTTTCCACCTTAAAATATTTATATATAGAGTGATTGATGCTCATAAAATTTCAAAGAGGACAAAATTATATAAAATAATGGTTACGCCTCCCATAGTCTCACATGTGTGTCCAGAAGTAACTGTGGTTAACTCCCCCCGCCTTTTTTTTAGATTATTCATTTATTTAAGAGGCGCTGGCCCCTAGTTTCTTTTTTTATCATCAACATTCAGTAGTATGTTCTTTTTTAAATACTTTTAGGTTTATTTCTCTTCATTTATTTGGAAAATAGAGAGAGAAGGGAGAAGAGAGACAGACAAATGGGTCCTCCATCTGCTGGTCTGTCCATCTCCTAAATGCCGACAGCAGCCAGGACTGGGCCAGGTCACAGCCAGGAGCCCAGAACTCAATTCCGGTCTCCCATGTGGGTGCCGAGGACGCTGGTACTTGAACCCTCACCTGCTGCCTCCTGGAATCTGGGTCGTAAGTGAAGGAGCAGGGACTTGAACTCAGCACTCTGACAGTGTCCTCGCCTCTGCACCAGGCGCCTACAAGTGCCAATCGTACAGCTTAGGAGGCGGTGAATGGTAGGAGCAGTGGTTTTCCTGAGTGTATTCGGTGAGTGTTCTCACCACGCCTGTGGCTCTCTTGCTGTGTCACACTCTTTATTTATTCTATATAACCTTGGTGGCTTCCTGACCCCACAGAGAAGTCAGGCATCAGTCCGGTGTCCCCCGGGGGGAGTGGTTTCCTGGTGGGCAAGGCCCGCCTCAGTTGCCTGGCTCCTCAGTGACATGTATGTCCTGGCGTGTTTTCACCTGGTGCTCCTGGAGCCTGCAGCGCTGCCGTGGGTGCCTGTTGCACAGGAGGGTCTCTCGGCAGACGTCCGCGGGGAGGAGGGTGTAGTGCAGGGGGCTGGGCGTTCAGGGGTGACCCCAGAAGAATCGTACTGTGGACCTGCGCCCCAGGCACTCCTGGGTCTGCTCCTGTTTCCAAAGGAAAAGGTTGTTTTTTTGTTTTTTTGTTTTTTTTTTTTTTTCCTTTTGTAGGTTTGCCGCTGGGTGCTTCAGGCTGCCAGGCTGTGACCACTCACAGCAAGCTCGAGGCTGTAGATGGTGTTAAGGTCAGTGGCTGCTGGCGCCGCGGCTCACTAGGCTAATCCTCCGCCTTGCGGCGCCGGCACACCAGGTTCTAGTCCCGGTTGGGGCACCAGATTCTGTCCCGGTTGCCCCTCTTCCAGGCCAGCTCTCTGCTGTGGCCAGGGAGTGCAGTGGAGGATGGCCCAAGTGCTTGGGCCCTGCACCCCATGGGAGACCAGGAGAAGCACCTGGCTCCTGCCATCAGATCAGCGCAATGCGCCGGCTGCAGCGTGCCAGCCGCGGTGGCCATTGGAGGGTGAACCAGCGGCAAAGGAAGACCTTTCTCTCTGTCTCTCTCTCTCACTGTCCATTCTGCCTGTCAAAAAAATAAAATAATAATAATTAAAAAAAAGGTCAGTGGCTGTGGTGTTTCTTTATACCAGGATTATTGAAAAATCTTGGTGGGGCTGGCGCTGTGGTACAGTGGGTTAACACCCAGACCTGAAGCACTGGCATCCCATATTGGCGCTGGTTCGAGACCCGGCTGCTCCGCTCTTGATCCAGCTCTCTGAAAACAGTAGAAGATGGCCCAAGTCCTTGGGCCCCTGAACCCACATGGGAGACCTGTAGGAGACTTCTGGCTCCTGGTTTCGGATTGACACAGCTCTGGCAATTGCGGCTATTTGGGGAATGAACCATCGGATGGAAGACCCCTCTCTCTGCCTCTTTTCTCTCTGTGTAACTCTGACTTTCAAATAAATAAATAAATCTTAAAAAAAAAAAAAACCTGCTGACAAGCTACTATAACAAAATAACATAAAATTTTGGTGCTATTTTTCTTTCTTAATGTAAAAGCTGCACTTAAAACAATTATTTGAAAGGCAGAGAGACATGCAGAGAGAGATCTCTTATTTGCTGATTCATTCCCCAAATATACAGAAGGCTGGTCCAGGTCAAAGCCAGCAGCCAGAATTCGATGGGTTTCCCACATGGCTGCCAGCGGCCCACGTTTCTGAGCCATCCCCTGCTGCCTCCCAGCGTGAGTGTTAGCAGGGAGCTGCACTCCAAGACGGAGCAGGCGTTGAGCCCAGTTGCTGTAGTAAGGGTACAGGCATCTGAGGCAGCATCGTAACTGCTGTGGCAGACCCTTGCCCCTGGAAGTATTTTGTCCCTACCTTCATAGTTCTTTTGAGAGAAAATACAGTTTTATTTGAGGGGGCAGCATGTGGCACAGTTGTTCAGCCGCCACTTGTGATACTGGGTCCGCTACCGGAGCGCCAGTTCAAGTCCTACCTGCTCCACTTTTGATTCAGCCCCCTGCTAATGCCCCTGGGAAGCAGCAGATTTGTGTATCTGAAAGGCAGAGTGACAGAGAGGAAGGGAGGCAGCGTGTGTCTTCCATCTGCTGGTTTACTCCCCAAACAGCCTCAGTGGTCAGGGCTGGGCCAGGCCAAAGCCAGGAGCCAGAAACTCCCTTGGGGTCTCACAGATGGGCAGTAGGGGCCCAGGTGCTTCCCGCGTTTGGCGGCAGGGAGCTGGATCAGAAGCAGAGCAGCTGGAGCTCGGCGGTTCAACCCACTGGGCCGCGACACTGGCCCGTGTCCTTGTAGACCGCAGCTGCGGTTCAACCTTTTCCCTTCTCAGCTTGTGTAGTTTCTCCTAAGTGCTGTCCCCTCCCCTGGGGATCACGAGGAGCCCAGGGCCGGCCAAAAGAGAGCACTGGGTTTGATGGCTGCCGCTGGCTTTGGAGCAATCTCTTCTAGTCCCTGCACTTGCAGGAAGTACCAGAGCATTCAGAAGTTGGTTTCAGTGCAAAAAAATGTTGAAATGCGGTTTTTCATCATACACCTTTCCCATGACCTTTCGGAAGAGCCACCATACGCAGAACACCCTTGGAGCCAGACTCCCCCGAGCCCTGAGCCCCAGCTGAAGCAGCCTTGCCAAGTGCTGCTTTCCTGGGAGAGCAAGTTTTAAATAGTGAGAGTTAAAAAAAAAAAAAAAAAAAAAACATTAGGAAAGGCGCATTGTACCTCCTTTTCTGCTGTCATTCGCCTACAGGATTTAATCACATTTGACTTATTCATTCAGGTGCCCATGGAAGCTGCCCGTTTGTTTGGCTTTGTTTTCAGGAAATCCCTCCTGGCTTGTGTGCCCAGCATGAGGAGCTAATCCTGCCCCTCTGTCAGATCCGCAGCAGACAAAGGCCACTGGCTCGGTCTCCACAGTGCAAACGGGCAGCGCATCTATTAATGTGTCAGTGGCCTGTGAGTTATGGCCGAGATATCTGCCCAGCATATGGCACAAGGTCATCACGTCGCAGAAGCCACTCGCTGGAAGCAGGGCGTGTGCGCACACCCAGAGGCTCGTGGCCGCTTCCTGGTACCAGTTAACGGCAGGGGCCGATATTCTTGGGCATTTGAGGCACCTGTTAAATAACAGCGCATCTGTCTGTTGGGGCTGTTTCACTTTCTGAGGAGTGAGAAGGGATGTTACATCAGAGCAGCCTTTAGCGACAGAATGCGAGAACAGCCACGTTTGTTCTAAGCCGTGGGTAAGCCTGGGGGATGGGGTCTGGGGCAGGAAGGGGGCTGGGACCAGTGTCCTTTGTGAGGCAGGGGCGAGGACCCCACCTGGGATGCTTGTCTTCCCTGTCTGAGAGCCTGCACCCACGTCCCTGCTGTACTTGACCCTGCTTCCTGCTGAGGTGCACTTGGGAGGCAGCAGGTCCCTCCTCCCACGTGGACCCTGATGGAGTTCTGGCCCTGGCTGTTGTGGGCGCTTGGGGAGTGAACCAGCAAACGGAAGATCTCTCTCTGTGATGTGGTTACTCTGCCTTCCAAGTACATAATTAAATATTTTTTTTTAAAGACAGCAACAGCAATAACAAAAGGGAATGCATTTATTTATTTTTTATATTTTTATATTTTATTTATTGGCTCACAGTTCTGGAGGTTATTTTTTTTTTAACATTTATTTTTTGTTTATTTGAGAGAGTTACAGAGAGAGAGAGATCTTCCACCTGCTGGTTCACTCCCCAAATGGCCACAATGGCTAGAGCTGAGCCATTCTGAAGCCAGGAGCCAGGAGCTTCTTCCAGGTCTCCCACGTGGGTGCAGGGGCCCAAGGACTTGGGTCATCCTCCGCTGCTTTCCCAGGCACGATAGCAGGGAGCTGGATCAGAAGTGGAACAGCTGGGACTTGAACCGGTGCCCACATGGGATGCTGGCGCTGCAGGCTGGGGCTGTAACCTGCTGCGCCACAGCGCAGGCTCTGGGAGTGCGCTTCGTCACTGAGGATGTTTCCCTGGAAAGCAGCGGGGTGACAGATGCCCCCTGTCTCCCACAGTTGCCCCCTGTCTCTCACAGTTGCCCCTCCAGGCCCACGAGGTTTGGTCTTTGGAGACTGAGAATCTTAAGCAGTCAGTCCCCTGGAGTTCACAGAGCTCAGATGCTGATCCACTAGCAAAGCTCAGAGATAAGAACGTATAAACCAGGCCGGCGCTGCGGGGCACTAGGCTAATCCTCCGCCTGCGGCGCCGGCACACCGGGTTCTAGTCCCGGTTGCTCCTCTTCCTGTCCAGCTCTCTGCTGTGGCCCAGGAGTGCAGTGGAGGATGGCCCAAGTGCTTAGGCCCTGCACCCACATGGGAGACCAGGGGGAAGCACCTGGCTCCTGGCTTCGGATCGGCGTAGCACGCCAGCCGTAGCGGCCATTTGGGGGGTGAACCAACAGAAGGAAGACCTCTCTCTGTTTCTCTCTCTCACTGTCTAACTCTGCCTCTCAAAAAAAAGTATAAAGTAAAATGCCAGCATACTCATCCCCACTGGGAGATAGCAGTGGGCGGAGTCCTGGTAATTCAGTGCCCAGCCTAGGCAGTGTGTGTGCCCCTGGGGCAGCCAGAGGCAGCGCTGGGTGGGTTTGCCCTGCAGGGGAGGTGGAGACTAGAGAAGGGAGCATAGTAGGACAGCTCCTGTGGGGGTGGCTTCCGTTTTGTGAAGACACTGACCCCCACAGGGAGACAGGTGGAGCCCAGAGCTGGGGGCTGGGGGCAGGTTCATGAGAAAATAATGCAGTTGTGAGACAGCACACAAGGCCCTCCCAGCATCAGAAAGGAGCCAGGCACCTGCTCCCCTGGGTTGCCATAGCTGGGAACCACAAACCGAGTGGCCTGTGTGACAGAGAGACATTCTGTAGTCTCTGAGGTCAAGGTGTCGGCAGGGCTGAGAGGCCCCGAGCGTGTGGACTCTGGTGACTGCCTGCGGTCCATGGCCGTCGCTGGCTTGTCGATGCACCACGCCAGTCTCTGCCGCCCTCTTCGCACGGCTTCTCCCGACCTGTCTCTCTGGGTCTCCTCCTTTGGTGAGGGCACCGGTCACAGGAGGACTGTGTAAGTGCAGTTGATTTCATTACACGTGCAGTGACCTGATTTCCAAATAAGGTCCCGCTCGGAGGTGCTGGGGGCTAGGACTTAGCATTCTATCGGCTTGTGACAGCGGAGGGGACACCTGCTAATGTCAACCGCAGACTCTGCCCTGCCCAGCGCAGTCCACACACAGGAGCCCGTGTCCCTGCCCACTGGACCGAGCTGGATCCCAAGTGACTCACGGGCCCTCCCCAGGTGCTGCTAAGCAGAACTGGTAGAGGAAAGCTCTGGCCTATCTGGGATGTGCGATTCAGGGACGCAACCCTGGGTCTACGGCTGCTCTGTCTGCGAGTGTGCACACAGAAGTGGCCTGAAGCGAGAGCGCAGAGAGCCAGCAGGAGGGGAGGAGCCACGACGAGAGGCAGAGAACAAGAAAAGGTAGCTCGGAGGCCCCTGCTTCCGGCTCCCCCGCAGGCGTGGCCCTGCCTCTCCCAGGCGTCCGCGTGCGCAGACTTGTTTGAGCGGAGTTCTGTCCCTGGGAGCGGAAGCGTCCTGGGAGATGCCTGGCATCCTGCAGACAGAAGAGCCCGAACGTTAAGTGGCTCCGCTGGGGCTTTGCGCTTTGGGAAGACCAGAGGAGAGCCCCTGGGGCGGGCTCGCCTCTCCCTGGGGACACGGAGGACCAACAGGAAGGCTGTTAGGTGGTGGCTCAGCCCTTTGTACTCAGTGCCCACCCTCTCGTCATTTTGAAAACTCCTCTCGTGCATGCATTTCCGATTTTAAACTGTGTAGTGATTTGAAAGGCAGAGCGACACAGAGAGGGGAAGGCTGCGGGCCTTGGGGGGAGATGGGGACAGTCTCGGCTTTCTTTGTTGGGTGTCAGCCCACGTGCCTCCAGCAGAAAGCACAGAGGTGAAGCCAGCAGTGCAGCACCACGCACACCAAGAGAGGGGGTTCTGAGGGGCCGCTGCTCGCGGGGTCAGGCGCGGAGAGCGCCGTGCGAGGAGCCCCTCCGCGGCGGGAGGGGGCAGAAGCCAGGCCAGCGGGCTTGGATGGCAGGTGGGCAGGGGACCGCCAAGTGCAGACAACGCCCTCAGTGCCTCTGCCCCCTGTGCAGGGCGGAGACGGAGCTGAGAAGTGGCAGAGGAGGGAGTTTGGAGTCAAGAGGGGGTGCTGTCAAGATGACGCTTGCTGGAGCGGAGGGGAGCGAGTCCAGCCGGGCCGGAGGAAGGGCGTCCCGGCCCCGCCACTGCTGCAGAGCGCTCAGGTGGGCAGCGGCCGCCCCGGCCTCCTGCGCTTCTGCTGTTGGCCCACGGCCTTCCCCCCAGCAGACTGGCACTGGGTACTTTCTTCACATCAATACCTTTCCTTCTCTTTATTTCAGTTGGGAGCCAGGCTCTTTCAAGGACCATATCTCTGTGTTCGCTCTACTGCGTTCTATTTTTAAGATTTATTTTATTTATTTGAAAGGTGGGAGGGGTGGGGGAAAGAGAGAGAGAGAGAGAGAGAGAGAGAGAGAGATTCTGTCCTTTGGTCACTCCCCAAATGTCTGCAACAGCTGGGGCAGGCCAGGCAGAAGCCATGGAACCGGAACTCCGCCCAGGTCTCTCGGGTGGGTGGCACGGTTCCGAGGTCTTGGACCATTATCTGTTTCTTTCCCAGGCTCGATAGCAGGGAGCTGGATCTGAGGCGGATCAACTGGGGACCAGCATTGTAGTGTAGCAGGTTAAGATGCCACCTGCGACACTGACATCCTGGTTGAGTGCTGATTAGAGTCCCAGCTGTTCTGTTTCCAATCCAGTTCCCTGCTAATGCACCTGGGAAAGCAATGGGTGATGGTCCCAGTGCCTGGGCCCTTGCCACCCCTGTGGAGACACAGGTGAGTTCTTGGCTCCTGGTTTTGGCCTGTCCCTGCCCCTACCATCCTGGCCATCCAGGGAGTGAATCAAACAAAGGAACGGAGCTGAAACCAGGCACTCCCATATGGGATTCAGGTGTCCCAAGCAGGATCTGAAGGACCACACCAAATGCGCTCTCCTCCCCCGCCCTGGGTTGTCGAAGTGTGGTTCTTCGGGAAGTCTTTCCATTTCTTGGTTACTGTGCTGGTGAGAGGCTTTCTGTCCCTACCTGGGCCTGTTTTCTGTAGGTGATTGCCCAGGTGGTATGATTAGAACAATAGTAAGATGTATTTTTTGGTGAGAACTGATGACCGGCTTAAGTACAGAGTTGCCTTTAATAAGCATCTTAATTTCACAGATGTTATCTCATGTAGTCTGCCCAACAAGTCTCTGGGGCAGGTTTTGTTATTTTCACCACTTAGAAATACAGAAAGTGAGGCTGGCACTGCGGCTCAATAGGCTAATCCTCTGCCTGCGGCGCCAGCACCCCGGGTTCTAGTCCCGGTCGGGGCGCCGGATTCTGTCCCAGTTGCCCCTCTTCCAGGCCAGCTCTCTGCTGTGGCCAGGGAGTGCAGTGGAGGATGGTCCAAGTACTTGGGCCCTGGCTCCTGCCTTCAGATCAGCATGGTGCACTGGCCGTAGTGGCCACTTGGGGGGTGAACCAACAGAAAAGGAAGACCTTTCTCTCTCTCTCTCTCTCACTGTCCACTCTGCCTGTCCAAAACAAACAAACAAACAAACAAACAAACCAGAAAGTGAGAATCAGGAAGGAGGGAAGGGATTTGCAAGCTTGCTCGTCCACCGAATGGCAGATCCTGGGTAAACCCAGCGTTTCAAGAGGAGCTCTTGTTGGATCTTTCCACAGGTGGTTCCTTGGCCAGTGAGTTTGATCAGAGGTGCAGTAATCACAGATATTCTGGCCATACCCCTCCAAGGAGTGGGGCAGGCCGGAGGGTGGGAGGACTGTCCTGAATTCACCAGTGGAGCACCTTTCCCAGTCCCCTGTCCCCTCCACATGGCTCAGCTGTGTCCTCCCAAGTGAGGCTGAGGGGTAGCTGTTTGGCATAGCTGTTAGACACCGTGTGGCGCAAGGGGTTAAGCCGCCACTTGATGCCAGCATTCCATATAACCCCTGGTTGAAGTCCCAGCTGCTCTACTTCCAATCCTTCTCCCTGCTAATGTGCCTGGGAGAGGCGCAGATGATACCCCAAGTGCTTGGGTCCCTGCCACCCATGTGGGAGACCCAGACGTAGTTCCTGGCTCCTGGCTTTGGCCTGGCTCAACCCCTACTGTTGGGGCCTTTTGGGGAGTGAAGCAATGGATAGATCTTTCTCTATTGCTCTGTCTTTCAAATAAGTAAACAAATGTTTAAGAAAAAAAAGACACTATATCTACTAAATAAAAGCTAATAAATAAATAAATAAATAAAGACACTACTTGGGACAGCTGTGTCCCCTATGAGAGTGTTCAAGTTTGGGCTTCCTCCTGACGTCCTGACAGTGGTGAGGGATCAAGTAAGAGAGTCCCTGCCATCCAAGTGGGAGACCCGGATGGAGTTCCTGCCTCCTGGCTTTGACCAGGAGTGTGTCTCTCTGCCTTAAAAATCATAATAAGCAAACCACCGCAATATTTAAAAAAGGAAGTGAGACAGAAACAGCGTGTGGGCTGTGAGCCTGGAACCGCGGGCTGGCAGTGAGCACGCGGGGGGCCGGGTGCTCCTTCTTGTCCCGCAGCCCAGAGTTGCCCGCCACTGTCCTTTCTGGGAACAGTGCTGGACTTTCAGATGAGATCCTGGAGGTGAACAGGCTTGCAGCGGCAGAGCCACCTGCTGGGTGAGGCATGGCTGCTGGTAGGGGGGAAGGGCACTGGTGGCCCTTTGTGCTGGGCTGGAGCTTGGAGCCTACCTCCTCCCTGGCTGCAGGGCCAGAAGCGAGGAGACTGGTGTCCCGGCAGTCCTGGGACGGTCCAGAAGCTCCCTCTGGTTCTCCCTGGTTTGTACTAAGTGGGCTATGTAACCTGGTGCTCGGACTCTCCCCACACTCAGCGGGAGAGAAGCCAAGGCCGGGCTCCCAGGCGCCGCAGTGTGATGATGGCGTCCAGAGGAGCAGGGCACAAGCCCTTTCCATCCCTGACTTGCTGAGACCTGCACTGTGTTCCCTCACTTCTCTCAGTGATACAGTGATCACGCGTTAGCGCACAGGGACCTGGGAGGTAAAGAGAGTCAGTGGATAAAGCGCCTGGTGCTCTGTGTGACCGTGGCTGTCGCAGACGCTCCCTGTGCTGCAGGTCAGTCGCCGAGGTGCAGGAAGGCCAGGAGGTGCCCTGGGGAAGCTGAGGCGTCAGCTGAGGGTTTGCAGGTGGTTCTTCTGGTGTGGCTGCTGGGCAGGTGTGGGAGCACTGGACTGCATGCTCGTTCCATAAGAGTTTGCCTGACCCGAAAAATCTGCCTATTGACCGCTGAGTTCAGGGTCTTCCTGTTCTTTGGAGGGGCAAAAAACACTTCGCAGCTGAATGGCCAGCTCTGTCCCATTGTCTTTCCTGAGCTTTTCATGTCTCAGAACCAGTTTCTCAAGAGGTAGGACTAACGCCAGTGCTGCCGGCTGCGGGGAGAAAACAAAGCCATTAGCGAGAGTTAACGTATTAATTGCAGAAAGTGCTTCTCTTAGTTTCTGTTGGCACCAAGTTCCTGTCTAACAGAGTAAGTGAAGTGCATCCAGGCTCAATTTACAACCTGGCCAGGCTCGGCTTTTCATCTGCAGCCTCTGGGTTTGTGTTATTAGAGTTGCCAAAGTGCCGGGTCTGTAATTTACGAATCGCACCCATGTAGGGCTTAGGGAGGCTCCCACACCTAAGAATAAAAAACAAGGCTCAGGAAAACACCAACCCAAGTAAATAAGTCTGGTGTCCAGTGTGAACGGCTGGGAAACCTGGACTCCAGGTTGCACTCATTGCTGAAATGTCCATGGACTACAGCAGGTGCATCACCCAGCCTCTGTCAGCGCCGGGGAAGGCGGCTGTCCTCGCGGATTTCAGAAAATTTCCTCCTGTCAGTTCTTGCTCTTTTTACTTCTGCGTGTGACTGATGACTTATTTCTTAGGTGACAGACTGCTCTCTGCAGCCACCAGCGCGATTGTTCTGTTACAGTTACTTGTGCTTAAAACATGGCAACTTACAGGACCGTGCTCACTGGTGATTCCTGTGTTAATCCCCAGCCGTTGCCTCCCCAACCCCGCGAGAGTTAGAAATACGTGTGCAGGGGCAGAAGCGGTGGTCCAGAGGAGGGTTAAGCCACTACTGGCAATGCCGGCATCCAGTATCAGAATACTGTCTCCTCTGCTTCTGATCCGTCTCCTGGCCAGTGTGCCTGGGAAAACAGCAGCAGATGGGCCAAGGGCTTGGGTGCCCTGCTAGCGGGAGACCAGGGTGGAGTTCCTGACTCCTGGCTTTAGCGTGGCTCACACCCAGCTGTTGTGGACATTGAAGAGTGAACCAACAGATGGAAGATCGGTCTCTCTCTTTCTTTCTCTCTCTTTGCCTCCCTCTCTGTCACTCTGCTTTTCAAATAAATAAATAATTTTTTAAAGAAATGTCTGTGCAGCCCTTCAAGCAAGGGCAGGCAAGGCTGAGGGGGCAGGGATGAGGAACCTCGCACCCAACCTGAGACCTTGGACATTCCTTTTCTTTTCCTCCATTTTAGCCGATCAGTGTTGCCTTGTTGGGAGGTGGGCCTGATCTACCCTTCCTTTGCCTTGCCTGCTGGTTAGATTTTTGTATCGCTGTCAGCGTGGCTGGGTGCTGCCCGGAAGGTGCCTTGTAGATAGGGCGCACAGCTACAGCCACTCGACTTCAAGGAAAGGAAATTATTTTTGATAATCTGGATGTGAGGCCGGCGCCGCGGCTCACTAGGCTAATCCTCTGCCTTGCAGCGCCGGCACACCGGGTTCTAGTCCTGGTTGGGGCTCTGGATTCTGTCCTGGTTGCCCCTCTTCCAGGCCAGCTCTCTGCTGTGGCCAGGGAGTGCAGTGGAGGATGGCCCAAGTGCTTGGGCCCTGCACCCCATGGGAGACCAGGATAAGCACCTGGCTCCTGTCATCGGATCAGCGTGGTGCGCCGGCTGCGGCAGCCATTGGAAGGTGAACCAATGGCAAAAGGAAGACCTTTCTCTCTGTCTCTCTCACAGTCCACTCTGCCTTTCAAAAAATAAAAAATAAAAAATAAATAAAAAAAATAAAAAAATAAAAAAGATACTCTGGATGTGCTGGGGGCTTATTCCAAGCTCTTGTCTCTGCATGAAAGAATTCAAGGAGGAACCCTGCAGGTGTACAGAGAGCAGGGTTTGTTTAAAGGGGTAGTACACGCTGAGACCTGCGTGCAAACAGCCTCTCTCCGGAGGGAGGAAGGGTGGCTGCCCCTGCCAGAGTTGGAGTTGTGCTTTTGTAGGCTAGAGGATGGTCCCCTACTTAAATATTCAAATGGAGTGAAGTTTGGGTGGGGCTTGAGTACCCCTCACTTCCTGTCCCTTCTATTGAGACCCTTGGAGGTGTCCCTGCATCACACCCCGGGGTCCTCATGGTCTCTCAAGCATGATGGAGGCTCAGGTGCGTGATGGGGGTGGGTGTGCCGAGCCTGCATCACGTTGGATTTGCATGGAAGGGGTGAGGTGTGCGCGGGGCAGGGCTGCAGCGCGGAGGCTGCTGGTGTCTCTCGGCTCCTCCTCACCAGCTCCCTGCCCGCCCACCTCAGATGGGCCTCTTCCCGTCTGTTGGATGTGTAGGGGATGGAAACCTTCCCCCCTGTTCTCGTAGGTTCCGTGGGGGCCCAGGAGTTTATGTGCAGGAGAAAGATGAACAGGGGGAAGGAAGCTCAAGTTTCCTTGTGAGTGCAGTGCAGATTCGCACAGGAGAACGCGGCGGTGAGTGACTCGAAGGGAGGGGGGCCGGGGGGCTTTGATACCCTGTTGATAGCAGAAGGGAGGGAGAGAAGGGCACTTACCAGAAATTCCAGTGACTTTTTGGAATAAATAATTTTCAAGAGATTAAACAGGGGGGAAAATGGCATTCATTTAGCCTTGATTCCAGGTAAGGTGCCCACATCACACATCGTCCTACCCGGGGCCCATACCCATCTCCAGCTCCTTAATCCCGCATCTTGCTAATGGATGCCCCGGGGAGGCGGCAGCTGACTGGATCCCTGTCACCCATGTGGGAGGCATCAGTTCACTTCCTGCCTCCCAGTGCTGGCCTGGCCCAGCCCTGACCACTGTAGGCATTCGGAGAGTAAACCAGTACACGGGAGATCTCTGTTTCTCTCTCTCCCATATAAATAAATAAAAATTTAAAAATCGTTTGTGATGATGTTTGTCTATACAGGCACGAGTGGGTTTTGCATCTACCTAGGGCCGTCACTCCCTGGAGAAGCAGTGTGGAGTGTGTTATATTCGGCTTTTTCTCTTCTGGAAGTAGATCTGCCTTGAAGGGGGATTTCTGGCAGCTTCTTTCCCAGAAGTTGTTTGTAGTCAGATAAGTAAAGCTCTGAGAAAGCTGTTTTTCTGTATCTGTTTAATTGCATACTTAAAAAAATTATTTATTTATTAATTTGAGAGGCACCATCATGGGGAAAAAGAGAACCAGAGAGAGGGGGGGATCTTCTGTCCGTTGCTTCACTCCTGAAATGGCCACAACAGCCACGAATGGCCAGGCTGAAACCAGAGTTCGGAACTGCATCCAGGTCTTCCAAGTGGTTGGCAGGGACGCAGGTACTTGGCCCATTTCTGCTGCCTTCCTAGGCACATTAGCAGGGAGCTGGATTGGAAGCAGAGCAGCCAGGACGCAAAGTGGAGCAGGGGCTGGCACTGTGGCTGCCGCCTGCAGTGCCAGCATCCCATATGGCGCTGGTTCGAGTCCTGCCTGCTCCACTTCCAATCCAGCTTTCTGCTATGGCCTGGGAAAGCAGTGGAAGATGAACCAAGTCCTTGGGTCCCTGCACCCATGTGGGAGACCTAGAAGAGGCTCCTGGCTCCTGGCTTCAGATCAGAGCAGCTCCAGCCGTTGGGGCCATCTGGGAGTGAATCAGCAGGTGGAAGACCTCTGCCTCTCTGTAATTCTGTCTTTCAAATAAATAAATAAATCTTTAAAAAGAAAGATTTACTTATTTGTGTAGTTGTTCTAAAGGCATAGTGACAGAGAGGGAGAGAATTACCTTCCATCTGCTGCTTCATGCCCCAAATACATGTAACAGCTGATACTGTGCCAGACTGAAGTCAGGAGCCTGGAAGTCCATCTGCGTCTTCCGCATGCATAGCAGGAACCCAAGCATTCGGGCCATCATTTGCTCCCTTCCCAGGTACATTGGCAGGAAGCTGAATGAGAAGCAGAGTAGCCAGGACTGGAACTGGCATTCTGATATCGGGTGTGGGTGTCTCAAGCACTGGCTTGAGCGGATGGTGGAGGACTGATAAACTGCTGGACCACAACACCTAAAATAAATCACCGGGGCCGGCGCTGTGGCGGATCAGGTAAAGCCACTGCCTGCAGTGCCGGCTTCCCATATGGGTGCAGGTTTGAGACCCGGCTGTTCCATTTCCGATCCAGCTCTCTGCTATGGCCTGGGAAAGCAGTAGAAGATGGCTCAAATCCTTGGGCCCCTGCACCCGTGTGGGAGACCCGGAAGAAGCTCCTGGCTCCTGGCTTTGGATCGGCGCAGCTCTGGCCATTGTAGGGAGACTGGTGATGACATTCAGAACTCACCCAGCTGATCAGGACAATCTTCCCATCTGAAGACCCTGCATGTGACCCCTGTCCTATCTGATGACACTCAGAGTTTCTCTGGATCCTATCTTCGGAAGCCATCATTCTGCCAAAAACATCGCCCCGTCTTCCTCCCTCCTTCTCTCCCTTCCTTATTTCCAAGCAGCATGGCTGACTGTTTGAACTACAGTCTTTCTAACAACCTCATTGCTTTGCCTCGGTCCCTCTCTTTCCAGTAATCTCCTGTCTCGAACTCCTGACGGCTGGTAGGAAGGGAGACTTTGGCAGCTGCCGATGGTCACTACGACACGTGCGATGTCCGACCTCAGCTGACCCTGCCCCCCTCCCGCAGCGACCCCTTGTCCACTCTGCCCTGTGATAAGTGTGTTGAACACCCAGAACCCGGCAGTGGCGTTCTTGCAGTTCTCAGGCTACCCAGGCGCTTGACTCTCAATTTTTAAATTTTTTATGTCATTTAAAAAATGTTTCATCATTTTTTACTTATTTGAAAGGCAGAATAAGAGCAAGACAGAGAGAGAAAGAGAAAATCTTCTACCCACTGGTTCACTCCCCAATACCTGCAACAGCCAGGAGCCAGGAACTCTGTCCATGTCTCCCACGTGGGTGACAGCAACCTGAGTGTTCAAGCCATCTGCAGCCTCCCAGGGTGGGTGTTAGCAGGAAGTGGGATGAGAAGGTGAGGTAGAACTGTGTCTCAGGCACTCCCATATGGGATGCAGGACGTCCAAGTGGCAGCGTAACCAGCTGTACCACAACACCTACTTCTTGATTTTTTTTTTTAAGATTTATTTTTTTGAGAGGCAGAGTTACATGGAGAGAGAGAGAGAGGTCTTCCACCTGCTGGTTCACTCCCCCAAATGGCTGCAATGGCTTTAGCAGGGCTGATCTGAAGCCAGGAGCCAGGAGCTTCCTCAGGGTCTCCCATGTGGGCGCAGGGGCCCAAGGACACTGGTCATCTTCCACTGCTTTCCCAGGCCATAGCAGAGAGCTGGATAGGAAGTGGAGCAGCTGGGACTTGAATTGGTGCCCATATGGGATGCCAGCACTGCAGGCGGTGGCTTTTACTGGCTACGCCACAGCGCCGGCCCCTCCAACCCTCACTCTGAAGCAGTTTTTCTTGCTTTCATTTCATTGAGAAAATCGAGACCAGCAAGCAGTGGGTGCCTGAGCTCTCCCCTCCTAAAGATATGGCTTCCTTTCACCTTGTGCACATCCTTCCCATGAGTGTCAGAGGGTGGAATGTCCTCTGCAGTGTGAAGATCAGCTCCTCCTCTTCCTCCTCATCCCACTTGCTGTGGCCCGGATGTTGATGTCACCCCTGCCCCGAGTTCCTACACTGAAATCCTGACCTGCAAGGGAGTGGTATTGAAAGTCAGGGCCAAGAGGTGGGTGTGGTACTGAAAGTCAGGGCCAAGAGGTGGGTGTTGTGGCACAGTGGAGTAAGTTGCTACTGTGAAGCCCCCATCACAGATCAGAGTGTCAGCTTGAGTCCTGGTTCCTCCACTTCCCATCCAGCTTCCTGCTAATGCACCTGGGAAGGCGGTGGGTGGTGGCACAAGTGCTTGGGTTACTGCCACTCCTGTGGGAGTCTGGATGGAGTTCCTGGCTCCTGACTTCAGCCTGGCCCAGCCATGGCTGTTGCAGCCAGTGAAGGATGTGTGTGTATGTGTGTGTGTCTGTGTGTGTGCCTCTCTGTCACTCTTCTAGGAACCCAGAACTCCATCCAGGTCTCCCACATGGGTAGTAGAGACCCAAGCACCTGCCATCATCCAGTACCTTCACAGGCACATTAACAGGTAGCTGGATTGGAAGAGGATTGAAGCTGGATTGAACTGGCTCTTGGATGTGGGACACTGGTATTCCAAGCAAAGACTTAACCAGCTGCACAGCAGAGCTGGCCTGGATCCAAGTATATGAACCATCACCTGCCGCCTCCCGGGTGTTGCGGTTGGAAGTGGAGCTGGGATTCAAGGGCGGGCGTTCTCCATGGAGTGTGGGAGTCCGAAGCGGCGCCACCGAGCCCGCCCCTTGGCATTTTTATGTCACTGTGAGTTTTCCTTTCCGGGGCTGGAAAGTTATTGAGGATAGGAAGAATGTTTTATAACATTGCATGTGCGTACTGAATAGCAGAATACACGCAGGAAAACTTGAATGAGTGGCTGTGACCATCAGCAGGTGAAAACAGCCACCCTCCTAACTGTGGGTCCAGAGGGCCTTCCCGTGTGATGAACTCGTCCGTCTCAGGTCAAATCTATGTAACAACCTCCGATGAGATTTCCAGCGAGATTGCCTATGCTGGTATTTAATAGAAAAGATTGATTGAGAAAACTGAAGAGTCAGCTACTCTGACATGTGCGCGCGTGCACACACACACACACACACACGAGCTAATCTGACATGCGAGCACACACACACACACACACACTTGTGAAAGTCTGGGGAAGAACAGGGCTGACCACCCCAAATGTTTCCCTCAGCAGCCCCTCCCACATCCTCCAGGGTGCATTTGTGGCCAGGCCTGTTCAGCCGCATTCCTGCTGGGGTCCCTTTAAGCCCCCCTCCCAGTCCCAAGTCCACTCTTCCTTTGTTCAAAGCACTGCCGGCGTGGTCTTGTCCTCTTTTGTTACCCTCACAGCACCAGGGAGTTCAGGGAAGCCAGGCAGACGCTCTTTCTGGATGGGAGACAGTGAAGCAGGTGGGATCAGATTGAATAAGGCCGCCTTCAAAGGAAGTGAGTTGGGCAAGGAGGGACAGCTTCTGGCCCAAAGATAAGCCCAATGGCATTCCCCAGGGCTGCTGCAGTTGGAACACCCTGGTGTGTCACCTTGTACCCTCAGAGACCCCTGAGAGCTTCAGGCCCCTGTCCCCATCGCCCAACACTTAAAAGGCAGCTCTGGGTTCATACTTTGATTTGCAAAACTTTCTAATGATTATGAGTCATTTAACAAGTATGTTTAGGTATCTGCTTCCGGCAAGGCACTATAGGAATTCAGAGGCAGGTCCGGTGTGGATGAGCCGGGCAGTCCTCCCACCTGTGTGTATCAGAACCCCCCCTGCAGCATCTGAAGATGCAGGTAGCCAGGCGCCAGCTGCAGAGGCTCTGGCTTGCAACATCTGTGGCCTGAATGTTTTATAGAAGTTCACTGGAAATCGTTAGGCCCCCAAGGCCTTGAAGCAGTGGAAGTCTGCTCTCACACGCACAGACACAGGCTGTATATTCATTTGAAAGGCAGTGACAGGGAGTTGGGGTGGGGGAGAGAAGCAGAGACAGAGAAATCTTCAGTCCACTCCCCAGATACCTGTAGCTGCCGTGGCTGGACCAGGCTGAAGCCAGGAGCCAGGAACTCCGTCCAGGTCTCCCACATGGGTGGCAGGGGTCACGCGAGTCATCAGTCACCGCCTCCCAGGCACATTAGCCGGAAGCCGGATGGGAAGCAGAGTTGTTGAGACTCAAACCAGGCACTCTGATAGCAAATGGGATACCCCAAGTGGTGACTTAGCTTGCTGTGCCATAATGTTTCACTGTAGGCCTTTTATATTTAACTGAACTATAAAGTAGAAGTTAATATGTGCCTTAGGGGGCACTGATAAGGTGATAACAGAGGAAGAAACCACTTCCTGTATGAGAGACGAGGTTGAAGTCCATGGAGCAAAAGTGGAAGGAGCTGGGAATGAGCCAGGCCAGGAGCCGTGGTTTCCTATCACTCCTACACCTGCCTGCTGACCTCTGGACACTGAGTCAGCTGCCCAGCTGCCAAGTTCATGTCCAGGGCCCCACTATGCACC